>NC_053492.1:79502336-79802336 GCF_905171775.1 Rana temporaria
AAAAAACATTTTTACCATTACAACCCCTTAAGGACCTTGCCTGTTTTTCAGACTTGGTGTTTACAAGATTAAAACATTTTTTTTTTGCTAGAAAATTACTTAAAACCCCCAAACATTATGTTTATTTTTTCCTAACACCATAGAGAATAAAATGGCGGTCATTGCAATACTTTTTGTCACACTGTATTTGGGCAGCGGTCTTAAAAGTGCACTTTTTTGGGGGAAAAAAACTCTTTTTTGAATTAAAAAATAAGACAACAGTAAAGTTAGCCCAAAGTTGCGCCCGCTCGTGGAATGGCGTCAAACTTTTACCCTTAAAAATCTCCATAGGTGACGTTTAAAAAATTATATAGGTTGCATCTTTTGAGTTAGAGAGGAGGTCTAGGGCTAGAATTATTGCTCTCACTCTTACGATCGCGGTGATACCTCACTTGTGTGGTTTGAACACGGTTTTCATATGCGGGCGCTACTTACGTATGCGGTCGCTTCTGCGCGCAAGCTCGTCGGGACGGGCCGCTTTAAACAAAATTTTGTTTTCTTATTTATTTTTATTTATTTTATTAATTTTTACACAAAAAAAAAAAATGGGTCACTTTTATTCCTGTTACAAGGAATGTAAACATCCCTTGTAATAGAAAAAAGCATGACAGGTCCTCTTAAATATGAGATCTGGGGTCAAAAAGACCTCAGATCTCATATTTAGACTAAAATGCAAAAAAAATTGTCATTTGAAAAAATGACAAGAAAATATGCCTTTAAGAAGCATGGGAGGAAGTGACGTTTTGACGTTGCTTCCGCCCTGCTATGCTATGGAGACGGGTGGGGGCCATCTTACCCTCACTCGTATCCCAGCCGAGCAGGACACGATCGCCTCCGCCACTACCGACGGCTCCGGTAAGCGGTAAGCGGGGGGGGGGCTCTCCCGCTGCCGATAACGGTGATCTTGTGGTTATCGTTTAAAGGACCGCTCACTGAAAAGATGGATATCTCGGTTGTGGCAGCGGTTGCTGCCGTTACCGAGATATCCATCTTTAAAGTGATGACGTATATATACGTGAGAGGGTCCTTAAGGCTGCATTCACACCTGAGCGAAAAAATACATTATTCTCAATGGAGACGGTTCACATCTCCACTCCAAAACGCCTGAAGCCGAATGCCTGAAGCTCAAACAAGTTCTGGACCCTTTTTTGTCACGCGAATCGGGCTGATTTGGGCGTTTTTGAACGTTTGTATTCCCATAGAAACTAATGGAAATGCTTGATTCAAGCGTCTAGTGTGACAACGAGCGTTTCCACGGGCGTTTTATCGCTTTAATCTGTTCTGTGAAATAGAATATTCACTCAGGAAGAAGATAAAAAAATCTACAAACATAGCAACAAATGATGAAAGAGATGAGCATTTTTCCTATTGGCTAAAATAAAAAACGACAAAGTTCAAAAACGTCAGACAATGCTGTATGCAAACGCACAAATACGTGTTAATACGCGCGACAAAACGCGGGAAAAAACGACCGAAAACGCTACGCTCAGGTGTGAATGCGGCCTAAGTGGTTAAAGGTACTTACCGTATTTATCGGGGTATAGCGCACGTCGGCTTAGAAGGGAAGTTTAGGAAAAAACTTACATTTTGGATGCTCAGCCTTGTCGGTGTCCGTCTGCTGTCGGCGTCCATAGGCGGCCTTGTCCGGGGTCCGTCCAGCCTTGTCGGTGTCAGTCTGCTGTCTTGCCCGGCGTCCATCGGCGGCCTTGTCCGGCGTCCGTCTGCGGCCTTGCGCCAGCCTTGTCCGTCCAGCCTTGTCGGTGTCCGTCGCATCCGTCTGTCGGTCCGTCCAGCCTTGACGGTGTCCGTCGCGTCCGTCTGCCGGGGGTTGCAGCGTTGTGTGTTTGAATTTGGCGGGGAGCTGAAGTTATAGTTTGCAGAGCTCAGTGAGAGCTGATTGGAGGGAAGGTACACACTCGCCTTCACACAGTGCACAGGAGCTGAGGCTATCACCAATTTGCTGCATGCTGGAGCTCCCTCCCCTGTCACTTATTTATCTCTGGTGTCAGGAAAATTGAAATTTCCACTTTAAGGAAAAAATAATAAACTCGCATAGGGTATGTTTGCAGGAAAGAAATATGCATTTACTATTTTTTCCAATAGGAGCAAGCAAAGCATTGCCCTCGTGATCAGTGAATCGTGGGTGCAATGTCAGACATTTACTAAGGTAGTCCTGTGACCCAGAGCCAGCTTGTGGTATTGCCTGCTATCAACTTATGGGCAGAGCTCAGTAAATTAATGTTGTAAATAAATGTTCTTTTTAGCATCGTTTTTCTTTCATGTGATTTATTGAATCATTTTAAATACCCTTTATTATATTTCAGATTCTTTATCTCAGCTCTGTGCTCCAACATCCACTGCTGGGAACATACTCTCTTCCTCTCTGGTGGCTACAGGAGAGCCAGTCTCTGTCCCTGACAACCTTTTTAAGTCATGCATGATCACTCCGGTCATATTTAAAGGTGTGTATTCCACTGATTTAAAATATACCTGCCAGTAAAATATTCTGCCTTCCCTGGAATGAGGGCTAAAATGTGCTCTACTATGCAAATACCACATACTGCAGAAATTCCCCAGCAATGGTGAAAGCTACTCTTGCATTCCTATGCTTCATGAGATTCATGTGGTGCAAGGTGCTTCCGGAAAGTGGTGGAATTTGCATATAGTAGATCTTAAAGGATGCATGGGTGATTAAGAAGAGACCTAGACATGTGAGCATGCCCTGTTAAGTGCCTGCATTTACGTGTTAAGTTTTTTTTTTAAACGCTGTACTGTAAAGGGTAATTTAACCTATAATTAGAGTTTCCGGTTTTGATAAAAAGTTAATCCATCTGACAATTTCTTATATGTTTTGATCACTTTGACAAAAAAAAAAAAAGGTGAGATCTTCTAATAGGAACACTTTTTGCAATGGGAGGATTTATGGTGCACATGCGCAGCTAAGTGTATAGTGCAAACAGGTAATTAAGAATACTTTAATGCAGAAGAGACATAGCATGACTCTTCTGTAATAAAAAGGCTGCTTTTTTTTTTTCACATTTTGAGGTGCACTGAAATTTCGGCAGTCGAAACATATCGGCCAAAAAGTGTGTTTTTCTCATTCAGCTGAAAGAAGAAAAGGTGCAGATAACGTATAATGGTCCTCCCCGGGTGCCGCACATTGTGGGGGTGTCTTCCTGGCACGCCCCAGGCCTCCCTCCTCCTCCTCACCTCCCACGTGACGTCTATCATAGGAGGCAGGATTTTGTTACTGCGGCCGTCTGGCCTGGGCAATTCAAATCCAGCTCCATGACACGGCTGGAGATCGCTGCTCCGTGTGATCCGGGGCACTGGTAGGCTGCATCTGATGGACACTGATAAGGCTAAATTTGATAGACAATGATAGGCTGCATCTGATGGACACTGGCAAGGCTAAATCTGATAGACACTGGTATGCTGCATCTGATGGACACTGGCAAGGCTAAATCTGATAGACACTGGTAGGCTGCATCTGATGGACACTGGCAAGGCTAAATCTGATAGACACTGGTAGGCTGCATCTGATGGGCACTGATAGGCTGGGAAAGCAAAAGGAGAATATGTTTTGGGCGTTAGACGGTCTCCTCCAGACATACACAAATTAATAAAAACTATTTTATTGAAAGTAGAGAAAGAAAGAGAAATACATACCTATTCAAATATTAAAGGGGGGAATAAAACATGCACCCCTAAAACAAGTAATTAATATACATCAAAACATTACATAGAAGCAATCAACAGTCAACGTTTTGCGGTTAACATACACTTTCGCTTCTTCAAGGCCTGTTTGCTTCTTAATCTATTCAACATCTGTTTACAAACAAAGAGATGAATATAAACAAATGTATACATAATTAAAACTATGTGACACCTCCTAGGCCCCGTACACACGGTCGGACCAAACCGATGAGACTGGCCCGTCGGACCGTTTTCATCGGTTCACCTCTGAAGTGGCCGTACGGCCTGATATGTGTACACACCATCAGTCCAAAATCTGATCGGGGCAGAACGCGGTGACGTCAAACACACGACGTGCTGAATAAAACGAAGTTCAATGCTTCCAAGCATGCGTCGACTTGATTCTGAGCATGCGCTGGTTTTGAACCGATGCTTTTCTGTACTAACCATCGGTTTGGTCCGATGGGGCAGCGGTCCATCGGTTCGGTTTTGAAGCATGTTTAGAAATTTTGGACCGAAAGAAAACCAGACCGATAGCCTATACACACGGTCGGTTTGGTCCGATGAAAATGAACTTCGGTTCATTCTCATCGGACCAAACCGACCGTGTGTACGGGGCCTTAGAAGGGCAAAAACATTTTTTTTTTCATTTTTAAATATGTACCTAATGGCCACCCGAGGCGTCCGAATTAGGGGGAGACCATGAAAGATAAACCGCATTTTTCACACACCAGAAAAAAAATGCTCCTAATTGTAGGTCTATTGAACTCCTCACTTTAATGGTAGAGATAAACACAGATGATGAATATATAATACATACCAGTGTTTCTCAACTCCAGTCCAAGAGGCGCCCCCACAGGTCATGTTTTCAGGCTTTCCATTATTTTGCACAGGTAATTTGATCAGTTTCACTGCCTTAGTAATTACCACAGCCGTTTCATCTGAGGTAAATCCTGAAAACATGACCTGTTGGGGCGCCTTGAGGTCTTAGTTGAGAAACACTGATATATACAGACCTATATGGGGTCACATTCACTTAAAGCAGGCATAATTAAAAATGCTGACATGAGTAAACAGCAAGCGCATGAGGGCTCACAAAAAAAAATTCTATCAATAGACCGTAAACATATAAAAGTGAATGCCAACCTTCAAATGGAACCAGATATAGGTAACTGGATGCTTATAGATAGTGGGATAAGTTTTCAAAATTCAACCTGATGGGTCCAAAATAACCTCCAAATGCAGGTGTATTCTACAGAAAAATATATACATATAAATCAGGGAGAACAAACTCCCACTAACCAAGAACAAAGAATTTGTATTTATTTTTTGTAAAATATTTATTTGTGAAAGACAAGGCAATATAACTCAATAAATGTTGCCAAATGCATGGGTATCAAATGTTGCACTAGTCAGTTTTCAAAAAGTATAAAAACACATATAACAAACATTTACAGTAGAACAGATTATTTCAAATGAAAGTGTGAAAGGTGCAATAGTCAGGTAGCAGGTTGGCGGTGAGGTCTCCACCCACGTAACGAGTGAGGTGAGCTCTAACCGCCTGATTGTTTATTTTGAAACGGAAATGTCTTCCGAAAAAGAGTTATTGTGCGTATTCAGGCCGACCGGCTCCCCGGACAATAAGTAAATTATGATGTATCATGTAAATTAAGGGGTGGGTCGAACGGATGAGTACGAGCGGAGGGGGGCATCTATAGGCCTCCAGCTAACCTCTCCTCGCACGTGCCCCCCCAAGTGTCCGCACCATGGTGGCATAAAAGTGCCGATCCCCGGAGTAAGTCGGTGTGTCCCATGGTAGTAAACTGCTTGGGTCCATCGGGCCAGCCGGCTCATCCATGTCTTACCCACTACCTTGTATCTCAACAGGCGAGTCACCCTTGGAAGGCGGAACAAAGAACATTTAATCCAAGGTATAGCAGCATAGTGCAAACACCTAAAATGGGCTTACCTGATATACACTATGGGCACTAATATCGTATGAGAACCCTGCACATAGGTCCAAGATAAAAAGGAGGCCTCAAACAGCGATACTCCTAGCGTGGAGACCGCCCAGCCATGGACACAAATCCGGGTCTCCTGAATGAGAATTAATGAACTGCATCATTTGCGGATGTCGACTTGTAGTTCTCAATGAACTACCACAGCACTGCTGTGTGCCATGTGGTTCATTGAGTCTTCCTATCAGTGAAAATCTTGCCTACGGTGTAAGTGCAGACAGCTTACACTCAGTCAGCTGGGGTCCTGCATGGCAACAGTGATCTGATAATCAATCCCTGGTGTAATGCTTTCCAGGCTCCAAACAAAAATGTTAAATTCTAATTTTTTTACCTGCAAAAAAATGGACATTTATTTATTTTTAAAAGTGAACTTATCCTTTAGAGCCGGTTCACACTGGGGCGACTCGTCAGGCGACTCAGCCGCCTGACAAGTCGCGTCTCATTTTATTCACCAGAACCGTTCTAATAGGAGCGACGCAAGTCGCTCCGACTTAGAAAAAGGTTCTTGTACGACTTCGGGGGCGACTCGGGGCGACTTGCATTGACATCTATACAGAAGTCATTTTGCAAGTCGCCTCTGAAGTCGTCTTCAGGACGCCTTGCCGAGTCGCCCCCGAAGTCGTGCCGCCCCAGTGTGAACCGGCTTTAAGTTCCACTTTAAGGAAAAAGTGTAAAAAACAAAACAAAATAGAAAAACACATGTCCTACTTTTTCCAAAAGTAAAGAAAAAAAAAGTGTTGGCGTTATTTATATTTGAAGTATTGTTAATATTGTTGTTATGGTTTTTGCAGGTCATGGAAACTTCCCTTACCTTTGTGGCAATGTAAGTGATGTTATTGTGAGCCCTCTCTTATATAACTGCTACAAGAACTCCCAAGCTGTGCCCAAGACCTACGAACAGTATGGGCCTACCACCATTCAGCCTATTTCAGAGGAAATGCAGCTTTTGCTGACTGTTTATTATCTTGTCCAGCTTGGTAAGTAAAGACCTGTAATCATTTCAACATATTTAGCCTCAGTCCAGTGCTCCAAGTCTGGAGTTTAAATTTAATATGCAACACACTATCTATTTCACCTTAGTGAAAAAACATCCACCCAACAGCTCTATAATCCCAAAGTGCACTGAACTCAAAATAGAACGAAATAAAAAACACAAATAAAAAAAACAATGAGCAATACATGTCCCTCAAAGCTGAATCGTTAATCCCTATAATTAAATGAAATCAAATGTTCACATTTGTCCGTGTCCAATTGTATCCTCAGTGCTTAGCAATTAAAACATGCTCAATCCTCCATAAATGTGCTCTAAAAATTAATATTCATGCATTGGCTGAGCTATCCCTCTGGAATGGATTGTCATCAGACCACACCACATGCAGTGGCAGCTGGTGCCCGCCTGCTTGCCTGCCCGCACTTACCCCATCCAGGTCGCTAACAGCTTCCCCGTTGTATGCTCCCGGCCAATCCGGTCGCTTCTCCTCCCAGCCAATCCAGTTTTAGTACCCGCTTCCTGTTCTGATTGTCTGGAAGGAGAAGCAATAGCGAATGTTGATTCACTAATGTCACAAGTGGGTGGGCCTGAGGTGCCTTTTTGACAATTAGACTAGCCTCAGGCTCTAATCATGTGCTTAAAATTTTTTTTGTAGAAATACATGTGTCCGGCGCCCCACATGGACATTAGGGTGCAGTTAATGATTTATTATTTAATATTATTTATGAATATATAAATGTGTTTATCACCCTCGGCATTAGGTCCACAAGCTCAGGAGTGTTGGCCAGAGTGCTGTTACTGCATATTTCTAAACATGTTTATAGTGTAGAAGAAGAGCTGTAAATATATTATACTATGCTATTCTCTTGTTTCAGCTTCAGACCAGGTGCCTCTTATAGAAGATCTAGAACAGATATTCATGCGATCCTGGCGGGAGACACACCTTGCCGAAATCCGCCAGTACCAACAAACCATGTCGCAGGCCTTTCCTCACTTCCCGAATCCGATTACGGCAGTGACTGCCTCTCAGCTGCCCTGGTTGGCAGGTCTGGCTGCCAGTTCTTGCAATGAGAGTGTGAAGATCATTGAGTGCAGCTATTCCTTAGCAGAAGGGCTGTCTGAGATGTTTAAACTGCTGGTGGAAAGAAAACTGACCAAGACCAACTATGTGGTAATAATCTGCACGTCAAGACCCAACTGCATAGACTCCTGCATTGCTATAACAGGTAGTTTGGATCATCTGTTGACATCTGACTTAAAAGTATTGATTTGGTGGGATATTCCTAAAAACCTTTAAGTTTTCTTAGATTGATATGATGGGATTTTTACGTTGGATACATGAATGATATGTAAACCAAAACTTGGACACGGCTAAGGCGGTGGCATGAGAGAGAATGTTTTAACTTTTTGAAGTACGGTAAAGATTGTTATTCCATGTGGCAGAGTGCAATATAAATGCATCAGAATTGATAATTTTTTTAATTTATCCCTATGACTGAACATTCAGAGTGACTTGGCTAAATCCAAATATCCTCCTTTAGTAAATGACCCCTACTGATTGAATCTTGGCACTCACAGTCTAATTTATATTTTGCAAGATTGCATTAAATCTGGGTTGTTGAAAGTCACAATCTACTTAGATGATCTTTACTTGGGGTTAATTTATATCACTAGGGGGCTCTGCTTTTATAGTCAACATCTTTTTAGGTTGAATAGGCTAAGAATGAGAATTAATATTAACAATAAGTTAACTCTTAGCAGCTTTGTCCATTTACCATTACGTAGTGTTTATTATTTTATACAGAGTTAAATACTGTCCTTTTATTACCATGGGCAGGTAAACTTCTGACAATCCATGGCTAGTTCAATAGTTTAGGTGATGGTTTCTCGTTTTGCTTTAGTTGTATAATTATTATCTGTTACAAAGCGTTTGGTTTATTCTGGAATAGATGTGAGAAAGGGATGTTGGCATTTTATTTATGATATACATAGAAAAATATGTGGAAAAGGTTTTACAGGGGAACCCATCTTGAACCCCTGACACTTTTTGTTTTGTTATTTTAATGTTTAACCTCCATTGGCCCCTTTAGGAAAATATCAGTCTCGGATGTTAATGGAAAGTATGTATACACAAGCGGAATTCCTGAAAGAGGTCAACTATGAGCTGGTCAGTGGCAAGGTGGAATCTCTAGGAACCTTCTTCAGCAGTCTTTGTCCAGGTACTTCTGGCTAACCATACATCATTGTAGACCTGTCTGTGTAAATGAGAATTCTAGGAAAAAACAAACGCAAAAATACAGTCAAAGATAAATATATAAAATGTAATGTATTTTTCTTGTTTTAATAGTTTTTTTTGT
This sequence comes from Rana temporaria, assembly GCF_905171775.1. Lineage (NCBI taxonomy): Eukaryota > Metazoa > Chordata > Amphibia > Anura > Ranidae > Rana > Rana temporaria. Next base: position 79,511,438 of record NC_053492.1, read on the forward strand.
ATTTAATTACTATTCTTTGAAGCCTTGAAATAAGATCACTTGAACCCTCTTCTAACTCCCCTAATAATAATGATATTGTAATTAAATAACTAGTGGTGCACCGAAATTTGAAAAGGTGCCCATAATGGAGCCTAAAAAGGTGGCAGGGTCCAAGGACGTCATCCTGGCGCTCCCCAGTCCTCCCCTCCCTCCTCCTTCCCTCCCTCCTCCTCTCCTCACAGAGGCGCGATCTCTGTGTGTCACGAAACTGAATTGTCCAGGCGGTCACAGTAACAATGTCCCGCCTCCTGTGATAGACGGCACACTGATCCAATGCCGGGTCATTGAATCAGTGTGACGTGATCACAGGAAGCGGGACATTGTTACTGCGGCCAGGAAATTCAAATCCAGCTCCGTGACACAGTGGGCGATCGCTGCTCTGATCCGAACACTGGCAAGGCTGCATCTGACAGGCACTGATAGGGCTGCATCTGGCAGTCACTGGCAAGGCTGCATCTGACAGGCACAGGTAACCCTGCATCTGACAGTAACAGGGAAGGCTGCATCTGACAGGCACAGGTAAGGCTGCATCTTACAGTAACAGGGAAGGCTGTATCTGACAGGCACTGGCAAGGCTGTATCTGGCAGGCACAGGTAGGCTGCATCTGACAGGCACAGCTAGTAGGCTGCATCTGACAGGCACAGCTAGTAGGCTGCATCTGACAGGCACAGCTAGTAGGCTGCATCTGACAGGCACAGCTAGTAGGCTGCATCTGACATGCACAGCTAGTAGGCTGCATATGACAGGCACAGCTAGTAGGCTGCATCTGACAGGCACAGCTAGTAGGCTGCATCTGACAAGCACAGCTAGTAGGCTGCATCTGACAGGCACAGCTAGTAGGCTGCATCTGACAGGCACAGCTAGTAGGCTGCATCTGACAGGCACTGCTAGTAGGCTGCATCTGACATGCACCGGCAAGGCTGCATCTGACAGGCACAGGTGAGGCTGCATTTGATGGACACTGGTGAGGCTGCATTTGATGGACGCTGGTGAGGCTGCATGCGATGGACACTGGTGAGGCTGCATGTGATGGAGACTGGTGAGGCTGCATTGATCTCTTGTATCATGTTTGCATTCTTTGATCATCTTCTGTAACATGTCTGTTAGAGGTGCACTGAATGGAAATTTTGCTAATACTATTAGCATTGTCTTTAAGTTTAAGTAAGAGATTGCAGACATGATGCAAGAGATGGTCAGAGACTGAGAACATGATATAAGAGATGGTCAGAGACTGAGAACATGATACAAGACATGGTTAGAGACTGCAGACATGATACAGGAGATAGTTAGAGACTGAGGATATGATACAAGAGATGGTTAGAGACTGCAGACATGATACAAGAGATGGTTAGAGACTGAGGATATGATACAAGAGATGGTTAGAGACTGCAGACATGATACAAGAGATGGTTAGAGACTGAGGATATGATACAAGAGATGTTTAGAGATTGAGGACATGATACAAGAGATGGTCAGAGACTGCAGACTACATTTTTCTTGACCTTTCCGAATATTCATTTAAATTGTGTATTTTAATTAAAAAGTTGTATATAATACAATTATATATAAGAATATAAATATTTTTTTAAAACTGTAATTTTTGGTTTTCGGCAAAGTGCATCCTGCATTTTCAGTTTCGGCATCAAAATTGCAATTTGGCGCACCCTTAGAAATAACCCATCCGTAGTCAACCCCTACTGTTTGTGGTATGTAAATAATGGGGTTTTCCAAGGCCCATATGGTTGGTGTGCTGTGTGTCTTACTTGATTAAATTGGTTATCTACTCTATCTATAGATGGGGACATAGATGTTCTGCTGGACAAATATTATCAGGAAAACCTTGGCATAATTTCTTCAACAACGAAAAAAAACAATGTAGATCCCAGACCGGCTACATGTACTAGTAAGTTGAACCTGCAGTTTCTTTATTATGGTTATATGTATATCATTATAAAACTTAAGCTGGCCATACATGGAATCAAAAATTCGGCCAGTTCAGCAGGGACTAGCCCATTTTCGATCCATGTATGGCCACTGTGGTTGAACAGAAGTTAATCTATCGATTTAAATTCTGTGCAACTGCCCTGTTGGGAAAAAAGATGCTTGATCAGTGCTGCAGGAATACAATTAAATACACTATACGTACAGACCCCTGGAAATAAGTAGGACCTTAGATGTACATTCTATGGTATATTAGACACCAACTCAAAAGATGTATAAAAAATTTCAATTTTATTCAATATAAGGGTAAAAGTGGTGGTAAACGTAGGGAAAAAAACCTGCAAGACAAAGGCATAATGAGCTAGCATGCGTTGCATACTAGCTAATTATGAAATACTTACCTTAGATCGAAGTTGTTGCAGAGGTCCCCGCACACCGCTGTGACCGGCGACATGTCTCCCGGTGTTATTCCCATGTTTGTGGGCTCTGGCACTGTAATTGTCTGGAGCCGCGATGACGTCACTCCAACGCATGCGCGCGGAAGCCGCCGGTCACGGCGCAGCTACTGAAGAAATGGCATGAGCTGCCCCGCTTCATCAGGGCATTGGATCCCTAAATGGTACTGCAATTTTATATAAACATGCATGAGGTACTTATTCAACATTAACATGATGTCATAAAACATATTATTACGGTTATACAAGAAATTTAACCATTAGAGCCGGTTCACACTGGGGCGACTCGTCAGGTGACTCAGCCGTCTGACAAGTCGCGTCCCATTCTATTCAATAGAACCCTTCTAATAGGAGTGACGCAAGTCGCTCCTACTTAGAAAAAGGTTCTTGTACGATTTCGGGGGCGACTCGGGGCGAGAAGTCATTTTGCATGTCGCCTCTGAAGTCGTCTTCAGGATGCCTTGCCGAGTCGCCCCCGAAGTCGTGCCGCCCCAGTGTGAACTGGCTTTTACTGACCTAGTGTCATTCAAAGTTTTATATCCACGCTTTATAGAAAACATACAACAAAATCCTATCCACCATGGATATGAAAATGAAAGGGATTTTCCCCATCCAATGCTTTCATATTGGAAATTTTGAGTTTTGTTCAAACCCACAACGTGTTCACCTTCGATGGCTCCCACTATCTCCAGGTGCAGGGGGTAGCGATTGGGGACTACCTGTGCCCCATCATATGCCAACCTGTACCTTGGGGGTGGGAGCGGGAGGTGTTTGCATCTGAATGTATGTCATCATATCTGTGCCACTGTCTCCTGTGGCGCAGGTATATAGACAACATACTTATATTTTGGATGGGATCATTGGAATGCTTAGCATAATTTGTTCACTTTGAACTGACATTTGGACACATTGCTCTTTCTAGATCTTTATATGTGAAAGGGACCAGATGGGTTAATTTCTACAGATTTGTTTCAAAAAAGCACAGCAGGTAACTCCCTACTCCATGTTAGAAGTGCCCACCCACCACATTTAGTGAATTTGATACTAAAGGCCCAATATCTAAGGATCAAATGCAATTGCAGTGATAACACAGAATTTGTCAGACAAGCTAAAGAGAGGCTACAGTGTCAAGTCATTGAAGAAGGCCTATAGAAATTCTCTAGATAACCCACGAGACCTACTGCTCTTCCAGGGTCAAACTACCTCTGAACGATTAAATAGATAGATAGATAGATAGATAGATAGATAGATAAATAGACAATTACTTGCACTTCTGCATTGGATCCCCAACCATGGCACTATCTGCATGGAATTTGCATGTTCTCCCTGTGCTTGTGTGAGTTTTCTCCCACATTGCAAAGACATGTTGATAGGTTCGTTGGCTCCTGTTTAAATTGGCCCTAGTGCATATGTGAGGTAAGGACCTATAATCGTAAGCTCTTTGAGATCAGAGACTAATGCATAAATTGTCAACACTAAATGAATACCTAGAATAAATAATATCTCCCTGCGTTTTCAGATTTTACCACCAGATGGAGCTCAGACACTAAAAAAAAGTGACTTGCTTTCAGACATTTATAGCCAGATTCAGGTAGTGTTACGCCGGCGTGTTGTAACTCTGAATCTCATGCCTTGTACACACGGGCAAACATGTCCGATGAAAACGGTCCGCCGGACCGTTTTAAGCGGACATGCCCGCCCGGAGATTTCTGTATGATGGCTGTACACACCATCATACAGAAATCCGCGCGTACACGATACGCAGTGACGAGGCCGCGCCGTCGCAGCGACGATGATGCGGCGACGTGTGCGGCCCTGGAAGTTCAATGCTTCCACGCATGCGTCGAAGTCATTCGATGCATGCGAGGGATGGCGGCCGCTCGGACATGTACGGTAAGTCTGTACAGACGACCAGACATGTTCGATGGACAGGATTCCAGCGGGCATGTTTCTAAACATGTTTAGAAACATTTGTCCGCTCGAAAACAGTCTGGCGGGCAAATGTACGCTGGAATCCTGTCCGCTCGGCTGTACAGACGACCGAACATGTCTGCTGAAACTGGTCCGCGGACCAGTTTCAGCCGACATGTTCGGTCGTGTGTACGGGGCCTAAGCCGGCGTAAATTTAAGTGTATTCTCAAATTGAGATGCACTTAAATCTAGCTAAGATACGACCGCCGGTGACATCGTATCTTAGCTGTCTATTTAGGCCGGCCGCTAGGGGCGTGAACGCTGATTTACGCCTAGAATGCGTAAATCAGCGAGATACGCCTATTCACGAACGTACGCTTGCCCGTCGTAGTAAAGTTACGCCGTTTACGTAAGGCGTTTTCAGGCGTAAAGTTATTCCACCAAAAAGCTGGCCTAGCCAATGTTAAAGCGGTGGTTCCCCCTTAAAAACAACTTTTTTTTATTCCACTGGCCCCCCACATTACAATCGAATTAAGGCTATTATTTTTTTTTTGCTGCTGTACATACCTTGATACAGCATCTTCACCCGTGCATCCGGGTTGCGAGTCCCGCGGGAGTGGGCGTTCCTCACATGTGTTTGATTGACGTTTTTCGGAAAAACGAGCTCCCCCCTGTCGCGTAAGCCGCGTCACGGTTGGCGAAAGGAGCCGAACGGCGAGTCGGCGCTATACTGCGCATGCGCATCGCCGTTCGGCTCCTTTCGCCAATCGTGACGCGGCTTACGCGACGGGGGGAGAGCTCGTTTTTCCGAAAAACGTCAATCAAACACATGTGAGGAACGCCCACTCCCGCGGGACTCGCAACCCGGATGCACGGGTGAAGATGCTGTATCAAGGTATGTACAGCAGCAAAAAAAAAATAATAGCCTTAATTCGATTGTAATGTGGGGGGCCAGTGGAATAAAAAAAAGTTGTTTTTAAGGGGGAACCACCGCTTTAAGTATGGACGCCGGTCCCGCGTCGAATTTTGAAAATTTTACGGCGTTTGCGTAAGTCGTCCGTGAATGGGGCTGGATGTAATTTACGTTCATGTCGAAACCAATAAATCCTTGTGGCGTAATTTGGAGCATGCGCACTGGGATACGTCCACGGACGGCGAATGCGCCGTTCGTTCAAAACGTCATTTACGTGGGGTCATGGTTTATTTACATAAAACACGCCCACCTCTTCACAATTTGAATTCTGCGCCCTTACGCCGGCCCATTTACGCTACGCCGCCGTAACTCAGGAGGCAAGTGCTTTGCGAATACAGCACTTGCCTCTGACTTACAGCGGCATAGCGTATATGCGATACGCTATGCCTGCACAAAGTTAAGCCAGTCTTTCTGAATCTGGCTATTAGAACACAGTTGTGTTATGTGCAGAAATAATTGCTAAAACATGTCTATGTTTCAAGTCTTTATGTCAATTGCCAGTACCGTTTAAATCTGTTTTTCTTATTTATTTATTTTCAAAGAGTCCCTTATGTTTATATATAAAAAAATTACTCATTGAATTTGTTTTATATAACTGTTAAACCATTGAAACACATTAGGCTATTTTGAAATGTTGTAGACTTAAAGTGATAAACAAGCTAATTATTTTTAGCCTGCGATCGGCTGTTCAGTAAAAGTGATCCAATCTAGGCAGCTCTACATTCACCTAATTGCTATTACTGTAGTGAGAAGGGCTGCCGACCCAATAGTGAGAGCTAAAGAAGGAACATGCGGCTCTCCTCCATGACTAATGAGCTCGGATGGGGATTCTGTCACTTCCAGTTTCAGAGCTGTCATTCTCAGGCTATTGTAGCCAGACAAGCGGCTAATCAGGCTCAATCTCTTTATTACCTGCAGTGGAAGGCAAGGGAGACATGGAGGTCCAATAGACCTCTGATGTCTTCATAAAGAGCACCTGTCACCTGTCTATAATATCACATAGGGGGCTTGTTAACCTCCTTAACCTCCCTGGCGATATGATTATTTCAGAAATACAGTGCTGAAAGCGGTACCATTATTTGCAAGGAAATTTGGCGTTTTATACTGTAGGCCTGTAATTCTTAGGAATAACTCACTTAAATCTGACCAAACAAGAGTCTAGTAGACATCCCGGGTATGACATTTTTTTTAAAAACAAAATTATAAATTATAATATAATAAATAATTATAACAAATAATAATATAACTATAATAAAAATTATTCAATAATGTAATCAACTCAAAATCACTGAAATTTGCTCAGTTGTAGAATTGTCGCTGTCATTACTTTTTTTTTTTTTATGACGAATTTTACCCACAAATCGCTATCGCACAATTCTGCAAGTGATTATAATTTATTATCGCTGTTTTCTAGCTGCTCTAAAACCATTTTTGACATAAAGGGACACTTTTGGTTGCTATGGACAATCTACAGTTTGCAGGGAGAAAGAACAGTTTTTATTATATAAAAGTACATGTAGGGCACTGGGCAGACCACTAGGGACAAGGGGGGTGTGTATTTTTTGCATACAGTACTGTAATCTATACGATTACAGTATACTGTATGTATTGTGTTTGTTTACCTTTTTGAATTTGGCGCCATTCTCCGCCCCCGTGCGTCGTAACGTCGCAGGGAACGGAGATCGGCGGCACACAGAGGCACTGTGTGAATGGAGCGAGGTCCCGCTCGCTCACACAGCGCGGTGGCATCGCTGGATCCAGGGACAAGGTAAGTAAACCAAGCCTGTGGATTCAGCGAGGCGAGCCCGAGTCTGACTCAGGGTTACCGATCGTAGTCCTCGGGAATACCGACTCGGGAATACCGCCAGGGGGGTTAAGATAGAAATAAAGTTACATTTAAACAAAAAAAAGTTAAAAATAAAATAAAATTTTAATAAACTAAAAACGAATTTTAACAAATTCACAAGCACCCCATCGACCCACATGCATACATACAACTGCAAATGCATGTTTATGTAAACAGTTTTTGCAATGTGAGGTATCACTGCAAATGTCAGTGTGAGAGCAATAATTTTAGACTCAAAATTCATAGTCAACTGTAAACTGATAACCTGTAAAGGCTTTAGAAGTGTCACCTATGAAAAATGTTGGTCACCATAATTTTTCGCCATTTCACGGGTGCACGCAATTTTAAGTCTTGAACATGTTTGGTATCAACAATATTTACTCAACACAACCTCATATTTTATGTTTTCCTGCTGTGCAAATATCTTGCAGCATATAAAAATTATCAACGCCCACCAGGGCCCTGTAATTGTTTGGGGGTTCTAAGTCATTTTCTAGCAAGAAAATGCTGCTTTGTGTGAAAAAATTGAAAATGTCCCTGGAGACACAAAGTGGTTAATAAAGTTTTTTCACTTACTTTAAATGACGAATCCTTTTTTGACTTTTCTGACTAATCCTGCCCCGTGCTTTTGGATAATGTCATATTTATCTGTAAACCCCCTCTCTGAACCTCACTGTGCCCATCAAAGCCCAGCTTTAATCCTGAAGCTTCTGTATATTGTGATTTGCTAAACAAATGTGTGCCTTAGACTTCATTCACTTCAATGGATAGTGCTTTTACAGGCTGACAGATTTTGCACTCTTCAGTTTTAGTAAATAAATTCCAGTGTGTCCAGGGTCATGTGTTTATGTAAGTACCAGTGTATATCTGCCATACAGATATAGATTTCTTTGAATTGCTGTACACAGCACCTTTGGCTTCTGGGAGGGGAAATACCTCTGAATTGTACACCATATAATACCAGGCGTCTGTGTGCATGGGCCTAAAGCCTTTGTTAGTAAGAAGTAGAAAGCACAGAAAGCACCACTCTAAGTGTATTAAGTAAGGTGTATTTTAATGAGCGCACAGAGCGTACATACTCACAAGAGTAAGGATAAAAACAGGCATATCAGGCATATGGTGTCAGATCATCCGGTGAAGAAATTCCATCTGTGTAGATGACGACATTTCCGGGTTAGATGGTGGACAAATAGGCAACGTGTTTGCGGAGCATGCACTCCTTTTTCAGGCCTCTACCTAACCCGGAAGTGTCGTCATCTACACGGCCCGCCGATTACCCAGTACTGCCATCCTTTTTGTCTTCCTGCGGGATTGAGGTCCAGGAAGCGTCGGCAAACACTGGCGCAACCAGCTCTACTCCACAGCTTGCAGCCATCAAATGGAATTTCTTCACCGGATGATCTGACACCATATGCCTGATATGCCTGTTTTTATCCTTACTGTTGTGAGTATGTACGCTCTGTGCGCTCATTAAAATACACCTTACTTACTACACTTAGAGTGGCGCCTTTCTATGCTTTCTCCCCCAGTTGACCAAGATTTACTTCTCATCTGCACTGGGTTGCCTTCAAAGTGCTTTTGTTACAGACTGAATTTACTTTTTTAGTTATTTGTTTGAGCCCATTCACACAAGGGCAACACAACTTCTAGCATGACTTTGGGAGGCAACTTGGACACGACTTGAGTATGAATCATCAGGCAACTTACAAGGTAACTTCAAGTTGCCTCCAGGACAGTACAAGGCAACTTCAAGTTGCCTCCAGGACAGTACAAGGCAACTTCAAGTCGCCTCCAGGACAGTACAAGGCAACTTCAAGTCGCCTCCAGGACAGTACAAGGCAACTTCAAGTCGCCTCCAGGACAGTACAAGGCAACTTCAAGTCGCCTCCAGGACAGTATAAGGCAACTTCAAGTCGCCTCCAGGACAGTACAAGGCAACTTCAAGTCGCCTCCAGGACAGTACAAGGCAATTTCAAGTCGCCTCCAGGACAGTACAAGGCAACTTCAAGTCGCCTCCAGGACAGTACAAGGCAACTTCAAGTCGCCTCCAGGACAGTACAAGGCAATTTCAAGTTGCCTCCAGGACAGTACAAGGCAACTTCAAGTCCCCTCCAGGACAGGAGGCTTTCCAGTGGCCAATCAAACAACAATCAGCTCTGTGGGAGGGAGGGGAGGGAGGGGTTTGCCTGAGAAATGTATGTTATCTTCCTGTATTGTTGCTTCAGTAAAGACAGTGATCAGACTTCTGAGGCGACTTCCATTGAAATCAATGGGTACAAGTTGCCTACAAGTTGCCTACAAGTTGCCTAGAAGTCGGATTGAAGTAGTACAGGAACCTTTTCTGAAGTTGGAGCGACTTCAGTAGTGTACATTAAGACGGCTCCCATTCCCTTCCATTCATTTTCTCGACCGCGCGACTTGGGGCAACTTGGGGCGACTTGAAGTCGGATCCCAGGTCGCCCCAGTGTGAACCGGATCTTAAACTCTCCCTCTGCCAATTCCCCCGACTGTTGTAACTGATGATCGTCACATAATTGCTGGTACAAGCACCAACCCTATCCTATGTGTATTAGTAAAAAGTAGATATTGTGAATCGCTAGTTTCCATTCTGCATGGTGGTCCAAAGCAGTTAAATTACAGCCCTTCTCTAAAAATCATACAATGTGCTGTATTACAGCAAGTAAATGTTCTTTTTCTTGTTAAAAAATAAATAAAAAAATCTTAATTGCAGGTTATAATTTGGAGTGGCATCAACTTCGTCCCTCCCAACTGGCTGTGGCACAGAAGCTGTTGTCTCATGTGTGCTCCATTGCGGACTCCAGCACCCAGAACCTGGACCTGGGCTCCTTTGAGAAAGTTGAATTTCTAATTTGTGTCCCTCCATCTGAAGTCACTTATCAGCAAACACTCTCCCAAGTGTGGAATTCAGGTAAGAAATAGTCAGACTTCTGTCACTGAAAAGGATTTCTGAATTCAAGTCTTTCTGCAACCAAAGTCAAAATTCATTAAAACACATGTATAGGAGATTCATCTTACCTGCCCAGTGCTTCTTTTTTTTAAATTCTGCCATTGTTTGAGAATGCCAGGTATAAAATAGTGTAGTTGGTGGTACGTGGATTTTCTTGGGAAACTTCATCCCAAGCCTACATTTCTGTGGGCAACTGATTCTTAGCCCCCCCCCCCCCCCCATTACGAATCCAAGCTCAATCTGGCACTCCTAATCTTATTAGATGTGCTGGATGTTCTAATGTTAACATGGTTTACATTGTCAGATATGCAGATTACCTCTAGAAGGAAAAATTACAAACTTGTTTAAGAAATACAGTAAACAGAATTATGACATGGCAAGCAAGCAAGCTTGTTTAAAATTACTTTTAGGCAATTATTACAATATAACTGCATTTACTCCCTTACTTGACAGGTGTGGTGCATTTTTTAGCACGTTTTACCATTTATCCCCATGGAAGGTGTGTTTTCATGTTTTATTTTAATTACACTCGCAACACTCCAAAACACAGAAATATGAATGCCCGTTATCACGTAGAAAATAGTTTAATCACTAAAGCATAAGGAATGTAATTGTAATTTGTATCTGCAAATCATGTTTTCAATTTACTATAGGTTTTATTCACATTAAATTATCAGTTTTGCATTATTTTGTAAGACAGTTTACATATATTACTTATGCTTTATTACTCCATAAAAGAAACAAGTCATAGGAGAATATGGGATGCCATTGCTGACCTCCATTATCTATCATAGCAAAGTAATACACTGCGCAAGTCTGACACCCTGCATCTCTGATCTTGGTAAAGAGCCTCCGGCGGAGGCTCTTTACCACGTGATCAGCTATGTCCAATCACAGCTGATCACGATGTAAACAGGAAGAGCCGTGGATCGGCTCTTCCTCACTCGCGTCTGATAGACGCGAGTAGAGGAGAGCCGATCGGCGGCTCTCCTGACAGGAGGGGTTCGCGCTGATTGTTTATCAGCGCAGCCCCCCCCTCGGATGCCCACACTAAACCACAGGGAATCCACCAGGACCACCAGGGAAAGAGGGCAACATGCGGATGGCCAGGTACATCCTCCATGGCCATCCACTTGTAAAAAAATAGGCACAATAGATGCCAATCAGTGCCCACAAATGGGCACTGACTGGCAACGGGCACTGATTGGCAAAATAGTAAACAAACAAGTGCCACCCACAGTGTCCATCAGTGTCACCCCTCAGTGTCCATCAGTGACACCTCTCAGTGCCCATCCATGCCCAGTGCCCATCTGTGCCACCCATATGTGCCCATAAGTGCCACCCATAAGTGCCCATCAGTGCGCCTAGAAATGCCCATCAGTGCCGCCTAGGAGTGCCCATCAGTGTCGCATACCAGCGCCGCCTATTAGTGTCCATCAGCGCCGCCTATCAGTGCCCATCAGTGCCGCCTATCAGTGCCCATCAGTGCCGCCTATCAGTGTCCATCAGTGCCGCCTATCCGTGCCCATCAGTGCCGCCTCATCGGTGCCCATCAGAGCCACCTCATCGGTGCCCATAATTGAAAAAATTTGAAAAAATTTACAGAAAAAAATAAAAACATAATTTTTTACTAAATTTTTGGTCTTTTTTTAGTTGTTGCGCAAAAAATAAAAGTCGCAGAGGTGATCAAATACCACCAAAAGAAAGCTCTATTTGTGGGAACAAAATGATAAAAAAAAATGTGGGTACAGTGTAGCATGACCGCGCAATTGTCATTCAAGGTGCGACAGTGCTGAAAGCTGAAAATTGGCTTGGGCAGGAAGGTGCGTAAGTTCCTGGTATGGAAGTGGTTAAGCAACAGGGACCAGCCTGGAAGAATATACTGCATTGTATTTGAATAATTTTGTGTCTTTTTGTATACAGGTGTTCTCGCAGAAATTGGCATTGAGGGGAAGCAGCTCACTAAGAGTTGTTTGGAGCAGTACGTCATAAAGTTGGATACAGAGGCTCCCAGTAAATTTAAATCTTTTCTACAAAAAGCCATGCAGAATCCGCACACACTGTTTATCTTGCTTCATGACCACGCTCACTGGGATCTCACCAGGTATTCTTCATTTGCATATTAGGAGATGCTTGATCAATCCATTATTGTTTTCAAAGCTTGCCAGTCTATCTGTTATATAGTTACTTCATGCATTATGGTCACTTGCTGGCCAGAGCCATCTGGTAAACACATTTTCAGGCCTCAAGGAACTCCTGACAATAGTTACTACATCCACAACTCATTGTACATTATTAGCATGATTGGATGAATGCTTCTTACACTCAGGGCCCGTCTTTAAGGCAGGGCAAAAGGGGCTGCTGCCCTGGGCCCTGTCATTGTTGTGGGGCCCAAAGCAGCTGCCTCATACTTGCCAACTTTTCCAGTTTAAATGTCCTTGTCCCTTGAAGTTTTAGTCCTTTGCTGTGTCCTGATATCTCAGTGTGAAGTGCTGCTACTAATGCTGCCCAGCTCTGCCCTATTGTTGTGTACAGATGACTCACCTGCAGACCCTGTGTTTACATGTAAATAACCAGCATTCATATGTAAATAATTGGAGCATTCATATGTAAATAGTGGTGGCATTCACATGTAAATAAAGGCTGAATTCATATGTATATCATGCCCCTCTGCAATGAAGAGATGATGTGCTGTAACCTCTAGCAACCAATCAGTGAGCAGTATTACCTCTAGCAACCAACCAACAAGAAGAAATCATGTGCTGTAACCTCTAGCAACTAATCAGTGAGCCGTAATGTGTGCTGTAACCTCTAGAAACCAGTCAGTAAGTGTTAATGATATGCTGTAACCTCTGGCAACCAATCGCATTCACTGCCTGATCTGATACAGTAAACTGATTTTAAGTCTAGCTGATATTTATTGGATGTCTCAAAGCAGATGGAGAGCAAAATTGCATGGGGGGGCCCCAAGATTTGTTTTGCCCAGGGTCCATTCAACATTAAAGGCGGCCCTGCTTACACTAGTGGTCAGTGAGAAGAATCCCCCTTACAAATATCTAAAGGTCATTCATGTCAATAGTTAAATATTTTATATGAAAGACAGAAATTGCTCATTGCTCACGGAAAAGCTTTTCAACGGAAGACCCCTTGAAATAACTTTTCGGTCTTAGGAAACCCCTGCTTAAAATTACTATAGCTACAACTTGTTAATAGAGTGACAGTCAGTGGGAAGAATGCTATTTACATTTGGGATCATTAGGAAGAATTACCCCCTTACAGATAACTAATAAGATCAATGGTGTCAGTGGGAACTTATCTGAGAGGCAACACTTGTTTATTGCTCAAGGAACCTCTAACAACCTCTAGTTGAGAAACCCTGCTCTAGAGGAACCTAAGGCCCCGTACACACACGGTCTGACAAAACCGATGAGAATGGTCCGACGGACCGTTTTCATCGGTTCACCGCTGAAGTGGCCTGATGGTCTGATGTGTGTACAAACCATCAGTTCAAAATCCGATCGGGTCAGAACGCGGTGACGTAAAACACACAACGTGCTGAATAAAATGAAGTTTAATGCTTCCAAGCATGCGTCGACTTGATTCTGAGCATGCGCGGGTTTTGAACCAATGCTTTTCTGTACTAACCATCGGTTTGGTCCGATGGGGCAGCGGTCCATCGGTTCGGTTTTGAAGCATGTTTTAAAATTTTGGACCGAAGGAAAACAGACCGATAGCCTATACACACGGTCGGTTTGGTCCGATGAAAATGAACTTCGGTTCATTCTCATCGGACCAAACCGACCGTGTGTAGGGGGCCTTAGGGTTCCATTGAAACATGGTTGAGAAAGGCTCATCTACTGTGTTTTTTTTTATATAGATATTAACATTCAGTTATATCCTGTGCAATTAGGCCTGGTTCACACCTATGCATTTTTTAGTGCGTTTTCAGTATTGCAAAAACACACTACAGTCCATTTAACATGGTTTCCTATGGATGAAGTTCACATCTGTGCATTTTATGTTAAGGGCCAGGGACTTTTTTTGGTTTTTAGTTCCATAGACTTCAATGGATCAAAAGCGTGTATTGAAAAATTAAAAATGCACCTGCAATCTTCATAGGTGTGAATCAGGCTTTGGAAACCCATACAGCCTTTATTGATACACTTTACAGAGAACTAGCTTCTGTGGAACTTTATTACACATTTTAACAGCTGTTTCTGTAAATAAGCTTTTCCATAAAAAAAGTGCCCTTTGCCAGTGAATAACTTTGCACTACATTCACTGTATAGATTTATGTATTTATACCTGATGATCATATCCCCTGTTAATCACCTCTTCTCAAGAGAGAATAAATTCAGTTCCTCTAATCTTTCCTCATAGCTGAGCTCCTCCATGCATCTTATCAGTTTGGTTGCCCTTCTCTGCACTTTCTCCAGTTCCCCGATATCCTTTTTGTGAACTGGTGCCCAAAAAACGAAACTGTATATTTCAGATAAGGACTTTCTAATGTTTTGTAAAGAAGCATAATTAGATTTAATTTTTTTTTTGGCCCCGTTCACACTTGCGAATGAGGCATTTTGTGATCACCCATGGGAGACCCAGTGGGAACCAATGCGAATAGGTGTGGTGACGTTCGTATGTAATTGAAATAAGGGTTAATAAAGCGATATCATCAACCTTAAAATTATTGCACAGCGATCCAATATATACTGCCAAAGTGATAATAGTTCAGTAAATATATACTAAAGGTAGTAATAAATAAAGTGCTATACACGTGTAGCTTAAAAAGAAAAGAATGACAAACTCATTGCACAGATAAAATAGACTGGGAGGGACATAAATGTGATATACCACAGTTGCACTCACACATGCCCGGCAATAATATTGCATATAGGAAGGTCAGTTGCATAGATAAAACTCCTCACTTAGCTGTCCGTGCTTCACACAGCACTGAGGTAGATGGCTCCTCCTTACGCGTTACTTCACTGGACACGTGACTTTTTCAAAGTTCGTATGTAATTGCTCATACAGCGATAACCTGTGGATGATCGTCCCTGAATGCAGACCGTGACATGTCAATGGCTGTTAATAGCTGTGGGAACTATCAGACTCACATTGCTTCCAATGGGTCTTCCCGTCCACACTTATCGTAATTGGCTGCACAGAGCTGACATCAACGTAAGCCCTTCCTACTAGGTCCAAATTGTCAGTAGTTGATCATGAGCTGTCTTTTACAGCTTGATCACAGTGTCGATGAAGAGCTCCCTAGCCCAAAATGGCAACGTATATATATGCAGTAGATGGTCCTTAATTTCTGCCCCTTTATTAATAAGTATTACTGTTGTAAAGGAGTTAATTAACTAATTGTATCCACAGTTGCGGTCATTGGATGGGCACATATCAGTTACAGCATATGCCCTTCTTGAGCTATATCACCTATGATACTTTAATAGCTTAGTCACCTGTTATGTACTGACATTTTTAGTAACATACCAGTCAGTCTTGACGACGCAGCAGATACAGGTACAGTACGAGGGTAGAAATAAGCAGTAACATAAGCATATGTTTTTTTTCCCTCTATAATAAATGCTTTGTATTGATGGTCAGGAAACAATGACACTACCAATCAGAAGTCTAGTGTGCTCACTTATCCAAAAGCCACTTCACTGTCTGACCTGTCATTACTAAGTGAACCTTTAAGGTACAAGTCACGTTCTTTGTCACAATGACATACATGCATTAGTGGGAAATGCTCTGCAGCCTGCCTCCCACATTAGAATGATATGCAGTAAACGTGTGTCTACACTTCCTCTCAATCAATGGTCATTACATCTCACTGTAACCCCTTCATGTCTTTTCCTGTGCAGCTCTTTATACAGTCCATACCCTCAGAATGAGTCCTCCTTCGGGCTGGTGGACCGGCTGCTGAACTGCAGGGAAGTCAGAGATTCTCCCAACATTCTGATTCTTCATGTAACTTCCTGCCCCTACTCTCTGCAGACCCAGAACACCCATATCAGTCCGTACAACGAGATCCATTGGCCGTCCTCTCATAGCCATGTAGGTATTGTTTATAAAAGCACTGGGATGTGTCCATCATAAATTTCTGTTTCGAAATGGGGTGGGTAAAGTGATGAGTGCAGGCAATATGGGAACATTTCTGACATTTTCTAATGATAGAGCTGTTTACATCTAATGTATTACCTATTTTGTCTTACTTCAGGAGAGTGACTAATATGAAAATCATCTAACACGCAAGCCAGACACCTATAAACTGTCTCCATGCTTTAAGATTAGTTGGAGTCACCCTTAGGTGTCTTTTAGCTGTATCTACCCTACCACTGATTGCTATGATGATGTAGTTCTTTCCACATGTGTAGGTTTGTTAGAGGTGTGGGGACTATTTTATTGTACAGAAGCCCTTGTTCCTTGACATTACTCTAGGACTAGAATCACTTCCCATTCAGACCTGATGGAGGTCTAAATGGGAAATGAATTAACTACAAAGGCACCCACCACTCATCATGCCCGGGTCCTTGACCAGTTCAGGTCCCATTGCAGTAGGGGGCGCTATGGTGATAGTACCACCAGTGACTGCATTACAGTATGTGGTTGTTAGTATGGAACAAGAGATAAGGTGTGGTTTTCTTTATTTTAATACAAAACAATGAAAAAATTGTAGTAAAGGCACACATAGTATGTGTTAAAGATGAACTTCAGGCAAACAAATACACAGATTAAATATATACAAGAGTTGTTTTACCTGCCAAAGGATTTGCATTTCTGTCCATCCAGGTCTGAGATGTTTACAGCTCAGGAGACCTGATTTTCCTGCAATAACCTGACACTTGAAGCCTTGTACACTTCGGCCAAAAATTGTCCAAAATAGGTCGGTTCGGCAGGAGTTGGCTGATTTTCCGCCCATGTTTACAACTGTCTATTCTACAGAAGCTGGTCTCACAACCAGCTTCCATCAAACGGGCATGCCTGACCAGCATATGGTAGGTGTGTTCTGATGGAAGGGGGGGTGGGGGGCCTGTCAAAATACAATAGCACACTGGGGAAAATCTCCACACTAACTTTGCTTGAGTTAGCAGTGATCTCTCTATTTTTTTTATTTTTTTTTTCAGCCTGCTTGGTTGAAGGAAAAAAAACTTCTAGTGTGCTTTACAGGTGCCTGCGACTAGACAGTACAGAGATGGAAGCAGCAGCAGTACCACACAACTTTGGTTGGTTAGTGTGCTGCTACTTCGTCTCCTTTTTCGGCTGTGCAGGGACTACAGGAGATTGATACCACGTCAAAATCAGTTACTTACATTGCTCACATTGCAAAACATATTATTTAATTTTGTATTGATGTGTACAATGATGCATCAATTTGTGTCTTTTGTATATGCCCAGAATTCCGTTTTAAAGCCCCATATTATGGGCTTCCGATAGCAACAGTCAAACCCATGTGAAACATTTACAAAAAAAAGTCTCCATTTATCATACTGTAGCTGCACAGCTGAATCAATAGGAGCTTTCTTGTGTTTTAGTCCTGGTGATGCAGCAATGAAATGCTGCAAGAGAAACAAATATTCAGAGCAGCAGATATATTTCTAATGCAAAGATATAAATAAAAAAAATGCCCAAAAAGAAGTTTGATAAAAGATAAAAAAAAGTACAAAAAACTGTGAATTACAAATTGCATTAGAATCTGGATAATTTACCATGGTGTCACAAGATGTGTCAGTAGCAGATTAAAGAAGTTTATTTTTTTTAAGTCCCGGTGTTGCACTGCAGTAATTGGCTTGGAGCTACCTCTCAGAACATTTACAAGAGAGACACAGCACAGCAGTAATCTCAGAGGAGGCCCCAAGTCACCCGACATGAGAAATTGTAGTGACGTGAATAGGAGCCGTCTTATGTACACTACTGATGTCGCTCCGACTTCAGAAAAGGTTCCTGTACTACTTCAAGGCAACTTCTAGACAACTTGTACTCATTGGCCCAGATTCAAGAAGCACTTGCGCCCGCGCAACCATAGTTGCGCGGCGCAAGTGCTTACTTGCTCCGGTGTAACGAGTGCTCCTGATTCAGGAACCTCGTTACACCGAATGCAGCCTAGGATGTGATAAACATAAGCCTCCTTATGCCTTCACATCCCAGGCTGCATTCTTGCGTTGGCCGCTAGGGGGCGCGGCCTTTGTGATCGGCGTGTAGTATGCAAATTGCATACTACCACCGATTCACAAAAGTTGCGCGGGCCCTGCCTACGCAAGGTACGGAGTTTCCGTACGGCGCCTTTAGCATAAGGTTGCTCCTGCTAATAGCAGGCGCAGCCAATGCTAAAGTATAGCTGCGCCTCCCGCTCGCGACGTTCAAATTTAACGTTGTTTACGTAAGTGAACCGTGAATGGCGCTGGACGCCATTCACGTTCACTTACAAGCAAATGACGTCCTTGCGACGTCATTTGCCGCAATGCACGTCGGGAAAGTTTCCCGACGGAGCATGCGCTGTTCGCTCGGCGCGGGAGCGCGCCTAATTTAAATGATTCCCGCCCCCGGCGGGATCATTTACATTAGGCAGCCTTGCGCCCGGCTGCTTAGCATATTGCCCGCGCAATTTACGGAGCAACTGCTCCGTGAATCGCGGGCAAAGCGCAATATTTGCGTGGGCGCAGAGAAAAAAATTTGCTCTTTGCCCACGCAAATATTGCGCGATTCTACTTGAATCTGGGCCATTGATTTCAATGGAAGTCGCCTCCAAAGTCAGATCACTGTCTTAACTGAAGCAACTTTACAGGAAGAGAAAATGGTTTACCCAGGCAAACCCCTCCCTCCCACAGAGCTGTGATTGGCCACAGCCAAAGTCATCTGTCCTGGAGGCAACTTTAAGTCCTGTTGTAAGTTGCTCCAAGTCACGCTGAAGTTGCCTTACAAAGTCGTGCTGTAAGTCGGGTGAACCAAATTTTAGGCTGGACATAAATACAGTGTTTCTTTTTAAACAAACAGATTCCCCAATCCACGCTTTCAAGGTAGATGCGGGAATCCACCCCGCTGTCCTATTGTATTTTGACAGCGGGAACTCCACTGTCAGAATACACTGCTCAGCAGCTGTTTGGCTGCAGTCACTGATCGAAAAAAAGTTTTCCAGCTTGTCCTAATGATCAACGTCTGTTAAACCGGGATGGCCACACAAGGATCAAAGTTTGATTAATCTATGGCTTAATTTTTGGATGTTGGTGAAGGGTTAGAATATGTCAGGTTTTTGTGTCAACATTAAAGGCTCATACACACGATAGGTAAACCGATGAAAACGGTCTGATGGACCGTTTTCATCAGTCCAAACCGATCGTGTGTGGGCGCCATAGGTTATTTAACCTTCGGTTAAAAAAAAAAAAGCAAACTTGCTTTAAAATTTAACCGATGGATTGCTAACCGATTGTTAGTATGCAAAACCATCGGTTAAAAATCAAGTTGACGCATGCTTGGAAGCATTGAACTTCGTTTTTTACAGCACGTCGTCATGTTTTACGTCACCGCGTTCTGACACGATCGGTTATTTAACCTATGGTGTGTACGCGTGACGGACCATCAGTCAGCTTCATCAGTTAAACTAAGACAACTGTCCTTCAGACCGTTTCATCGGATGGACTGATCGTGTGTACGAGGCTTAAGGTGACCATACACTATACAATATTAACTATAACTATAGACCAGGGATATGCAATTATAATCAAAATTGATTGCTCAACTAACTTTAGCCTGTCCATACATGGTTTGAATCTCAGCCAGTTCTTGCTGAACTGTCAAAACGGTCACTGTAAAAGGAATAGATGGGGGGGGGGGGGGGATCTTCCAATGGGGACCCTTTTTGCATTGACAAATGTCCTAGGGCCCATTTACACTATTGCATTGTAGTAATGGTAAGTGGACAGGTGTGAATGGGTACTATGAGAGTATTTCTTTTACACTGAAGTCTATAGGAATAGTAGGGCACAAATGGCTGGAATCTATCTATAAGTATGTGTAGCAAAGATATGTTTGTAATTGTAGGAAGTAAAAATAGCTACAGGGAATGACCATGTCTACAGTATATCTTGGTATATAATATGTACATGTTCTGAGATTAATGTTTCACTATGTATTCCTGCAGGGAATGGATCTGTACAATGAAAAAAGGAAATACTTTGGTCTGTCCCAGTACATTGAATCCACACTGTCAGGACACAGTCTTCCTCTACTGCGCCATGACAACTCCTTTGAAGGCATTGTGATGGCATTAGGAAAAAGGTCAGATTCTTTCCTCTGAAGTCAAAGCCTAGATTTTTGTCACATTAACAGAAATATGCTATATTTTCACGCTGACCTATACAAAAATTACAAAAACGTATATGTTATCCATGTTGCGTGTCATTTTTTTTTTCTCTTTAGCTATTAAGATTATTGCTGCTGGTGCTGCTTTAGGAACAAATCAGCCTGTCCTGAAAACTTAAGCCTGGTACACATGATCAGATTTTCTGCGGACAAAGCATAGGACTTTGCCAAAAACTTGTCTTGCATATAAAAGACACCTAATTGTTGGCCAACAAACAAAAAACTACGTGGTTTTTCAACTCTTTAGCACCACCCTTTAGGCAACTTCTGCTAATGTTGTGTTATGGTTGGCATTGCTTCTGAGAATGCATTTGTACTTTGGAGTTTTGTCCAAAGGACTTGTGTACACACGATCGGATAATCCGACAGCACACATTTGTTGACAGAAAATTTTAAAGCATGCTATCCAACATTCGTTGGCGGAAAATCCGACAAAAACTGTCCGACGGAGCATACAAACAGTCGGATTTTCCGACAACAGCCTGCCATCACACAATTCCTATTGAAAATCCGATCGTGTGTACCAGCCTTTAGCTGCAGAGAGGTCTACTTGGAGTGATCTGACACGCTCCCCATTAAGGCAGTGCTAAAGTTGTGAAATCAGCAATGTTCACACTCCCTGCTGTTTGCACAACAGCTGTGACTTGGCAGGTAGCATATCGCTCACACAGAGAGCAGGGGCCCTCTGTAGAGTGCAATGCCTAGAGACAGGTTGATTTGTTCCTAAAGCAGAACTAGTGACCCTTAAATAAAGCACTAGTGTTTAGAAATTGACTGGAAAAAAAGTATGCTGCTCAGGAATCCCAACTTTAATGCGTGTATACTCCATCAATTTGGTAAACAATAAAGCAAGGAGGTTGCACTGTTGAAAACTAGGTGTCAATGCAATATAGAAAATAATTCAATCGAGATGGCCACACTCCGAACAACGATTTCTTTATTGGTTAAAAACCATACAGCAAAAGATGCAATCAACAGCTGACATGTTTTACACCGTAACTACTGGTGCTTACTCATAGCTATGAGTAAGCACCAGTAGTTACGGTGTGAAACATGACAGCTGTTGATTGCATCTTTTGCTGTATGGTTTTTAACCAATAAAGAAATCGTTGTTGGAGTGTGGCCATCCGTATTGAATTTTTTTCTATATGCTACTTTGCATACTGAGCCAGCGCCATCATTTTGAGGAGGAGAAGATTTTTTTGTGACCCAGAAACCTAGAGCGGGGTCTTTTCCCTAAGTGTCAATGGAAGTTTCTTTGTTTTAGCTGAACAGGTTCCCTTTAAGCTTTTTACAGCTTATATCGTCCCCTTGCTGCAGCTCTTTCTCACGTGTAGCTTCACAAATAGGAATAGCAGGAGCTGCCAGAGGAGGATTTTGTTGGAGAGCCCCCCAAGTGCTTGAGCCTAGTAATGGGACTACAAGATTTGTAGACTGTAAAGTATATTTTAACATGCAGGTTTAGGTATCGATTACTCTGCACCAATAATTGTGATTGAAATTCTTCTTTAATTGGTGTCATCATCTTTCCTTATCCCAAGGGTTTGTTGTTAATTTCATTATCTAATGCAGAAATCATTTATGGTAGGTTTCCCAAGCTCCACAGTGCCGTGATACGGACATTTCTTCTCATCCAGCATTACTCGTCGGCCATGATGGCTGTGTGCGGTTTCTCTCAGATGAAGAATTACACCTCGGTGGAAACCCTGGAGATTGTTCAGAACCTCCTGAATTCTCCCAAGCAGTGCGCCAGCAGACACGGGCTGATGGTTCTCTTACGGATTCCTTGCATTCCACTGGCCACCTTGGCTTATGAACGTCTCTGCCATGTTAGAGAACGCCTCGGTCTACAACATGGATTTGAGGTTATTCTGGGAAAAGCCAATTCATCATTCACTATTGGAAAGCACTTTGTAGACCAGCTGAAGGTATCTATCTTACCCATATCTTTCACAGGCCCTGGGCCACAGATCTCCATTTCAAATACATTTCCTCTGCCAGGTCATCCAACAAAAAAGTCTCCATCTTTAGGGTGCATGGACTGTTTTCTTTTTGTCATAAAAACAGGAAGACTGAAAGAAAATGCAGATGCATTTACTTGAAACATAATCTGCAATGGTAGTTTTTATAAAAAAAAAAAAAAAATCTACAGCTCAGTTTTTAAGTAGCCCTTAAAAAGCATTAGAAACAGATTGAAAATATATTTTTTTAACTGAAAAGAAAATGCATATTAAAGAATTGAAGAGTTAAAAAAACAACCATCACCAACACAACTGAGAATCGTGATAGGCATACTTGCATGTCATCTATGACGTTGCATCGCTCCATACACTTGGTAATGATGGATGGAGGGGGCAGTTGTTGGTGTCCCCACCCCTTCCCCATTTTTTACATTCTATTTTCCACTTCCCCTCTCCCTTTCTTCTCCCCCCCCCCATCCCTTTCTTTCTCTCCCATACCCCCCCCCCCCCCTATGGCTCGGCCCTGGTGAACAAGAATAGCAGAGTTGAGAGAAACCCAAAAAGGCTATTTATTTTATATAAATACGCAGTGGTCGTACCTGGCTATCTCTGGTATTGCACTTAGTAACACGGGTCAAATGCTCATTAGAATTTGTCTGTTTCCATACTCTTAGGCCTCGTACACACAACCGTTTTCCTCGATAAAATACATCAAGAAAATTGGTGGCAGAGCTTTTTTTGCAGAGGAAAATGGTCGTGTGTATGTTTTTCGTCGAGAAAACTGTCGTGGATCTCTTTTTTCTCGTTGGGAGTCTCAATTTCCTCGTCGTGTTTCTCGTCGGGCTGGTTTACGACGAGAAACGCTTAGAAACGCGCTCATGCTCAGAATAAGGTATGAGATGGGAGCACACCTTCGGTAAAAGTAGCAATCATAATGGAGATAGCACATTCGTCACGCTGTAACAGACTGAAAAGCGCAAATCGTCTCTCACCAAACTTTTACTAACACG
Organism: Rana temporaria; assembly: GCF_905171775.1. Classification (NCBI taxonomy): domain Eukaryota; kingdom Metazoa; phylum Chordata; class Amphibia; order Anura; family Ranidae; genus Rana; species Rana temporaria. The sequence goes on from NC_053492.1 coordinate 79,534,905, forward strand.
CGGTAACACGAGATTAGAAAAAGCAGCCCCAAGGGTGGCACCAATGGAATGGAACTTCCCCTTTATAGTGTCGTCGTACGTGTTGTACGTCACCGCGTTTGAGAACGACGAGATGTTGTCTTGAAAGTGTGTATGCAAATAAAGCTTGACAAGATTCTCGACAAGCCTGTGAAGAAACTCGTCAAGGAATACGATGTTTCTTTTACGACAAGATTCTTGGTCGTGTGTACGAGGCCTTAGGCCGCGTACACACGGTCGGACAAAACCGATGAGAATGGACTGAGGTTCAGTTTCATCGGTCCAAACCAACCGTGTGTATAGCCCATCGGGTCTGTTGTCCTTTGGTCCAAAATTTTAAAACATGCTTTAAAATCGAACCGATGGCCCGCTGCCCGATCGGTCCAAACCAATGGTTAGTACAGAAAGCATCGGTTCAAAACCCGCGCATGCTCAGAATCAATTTAACGCATGCTTGGAAGCATTGAACTTCGTTTTATTCAGCACGTCGTGTGTTTGACGTCACCGCGTTCTGACCCGATCGGTTTTTGGAACGATGGTGTGTACGCACATCAGACCATCAGGCCACTTCAGCGGTGAACCGATGGAAATCGCTCGTCGGACCATTCTCATCGGTTTGGAACGACCGTGTGTACAAGGCCTGACTGTGGGGTCTTCATGGTATGAGACCTTGTCCTTACCCATTGGAAGATTTTGCTAATATCTTGTCTTTTCTGATTTATGGTTCTCCATTTACATGACTGTACAATGTATGTGGCATTTCTCTTTTGTGTTTATTGTATTGTTTTCAAAAAGCATTCAATAAACTGTAAAAAATTTAAATATAGAATATTACAAACCTAAAGGGATGTGCTATCAACACAGCATTCATAATGTGCAAAAAAGCATCCACAATATTCACAAATGATAATAAAAAAATATAAATCAGTGTGAATGCGAATGCACGTCTTTAGGGGACGCTAGTACACGCATGTCGCTGCTTTCCTCTGGCAGCCTTAAGCATTTTTGTTGCTTATGTGTGGTGGAGAGAATTTCCATTATCTGGTGGAAGACACTTTCTTTGAGGTGATATTTATCACATATTTTGGACTCTTTTGCATTGCACCTTATTCACACTGATTTATTTATTTATTTTTATTATGGTTTTTGAATATTGTAGATGCTTTTTGCACATTATGAATGCTGTGTTGATAGCACATGCTTTAAGTTTGTAATATTCTATATTTAGAGGCGCTGCATTATTTTCTTGGTTTGTTTGGGTACTGTACATTTACCTATTGCAAGCTGCCCATTTATTTTCTTTAGCAATGACCCCCTTTTATGTTTTCCAAAAAATAAACATAACACAGAAGAAACTCAATAATATGGAAAGATGTAGTTAAGAAAGCTGTAGTTAAGAGAGATGTAGTTAAGAGAGTCAGGCCTCGTACACACGAAACACATCGTTTTGCTCGTCGAGTTCCTTGTGAAGCCGTCGAAACTCGACAAGCCAATTTTCTCCATTCCCGTCAAGGAAATAGAGAACATGCTTTCTTTTTGGCTCGTCGAGTTTCTCTACAGTTTCCTCGACGAAAATGTACACACGACCGATTTCCTCTGCAAAAAAATAGCTTCCAGCAAGTTTCTTGCTGGTTTTTGCCAAGAAACTCGGTCGTGTGTACGAGGCCTCACTGTAGTAGTCGATGCTGCTAAAGTGATCAGTACTGTCTTCCAGCTCCTGGACAGAATGCCTTGCATATTTTTCAACAAATGCAAGGTGTTCTCTGATTGAAATAAGTGGTGAGACAGGGCGCTGATGGCTTGATCTCCACCTCATCCAGTCAGAGAATTTGAGACCCAGAAGACAGCAGCAATCACTGTATCAACGGTGGCTATTTCAGCGATTCTCTGCTTCCACAGCAGTCCCGCAGGTATTATCACATATACCTAATTACATTGGTTGGAGCTGGACCAATGTAGCTATGAAATATAGCTAGCATTAAAATCCATATCTGGAATTCCGCTTTAACAGCATTGCCTAATTCTAGGTATCAGCTTTATAGGCAAACAAAATTTGAGGGTGAATAAAAAATGAGATATAGTCAAGGGATGCGTATACTAGTATTACCCCTGTAAATAACCTCTTATGCCCCGTACACACGATCGGAATTTCCGATGGAAAAAGTCCGTCTGAGTTTTTCCGTTGGAAATTCCGACCGTGTGTATGCCCCATCAGATTATTTTCATTGGAAATTCCGATGAATTCCATCTGAGTTTAAATAGAGAACATGTTCTTTTTTACTCCGATGGAATTCCGTCGGAATTCCGATGTGATTTTGGTCGGAACAAGGTCTGATAGTGTGTACGGGGCTTAAGGGCCACGTTAATAATACAGAGTATATTTTGGGCAAGACGCTATAAATTCCTTCTGTATTAAATTGTATTGCAACTGTACTGTCTGCCCTCATGTTGTAAATAACTGTGCAGACTGGTGGGGCCATATAAATCCTGTATTATAATAATACTAATAAAAATAACTTTTGGAGGGGGTTCAGGGGCAGCCACTAAATAAGAGGGATAAAAATCGCACTTATAATAAAAGGTTATAAAAACTGAGTATGGTCAGTTTTAGAAAGACATAACTTATCTGATATTTCTAAGTGTATCCAAAATCAGAATAAAATTTACACACAAGCTAATATCACTTGCAGAGTGATAGCAATTAAAAGACAATACATGTGTACTATGGTAGAATGTATCTAAATAAAAGGTAAAAGATATAACCCTCTCACACTTTTTCTGCCTCTAATCGCCCCTCCATGTTAACCTATGTGTCCATGCACTCATTGGAGTATAGAGACTGAAGTTTAGAGAAAGGGGCGTTTAGAGACAAAAAAACAAAACCCATTACTTGAGCGTTCAGTAGAGAAGCTTTTGCACATAAAAAATGATCAAAGCGCCTAAATGCGCATAAACGTTTGTTAATGCTAGTAGTGTTTAGGCCCATTTCTGCATTTACAGGTTAATGCATTTTAATAGCCAGAATTCTGGGCAATACAAATGCCAGGCATGGGATTGCGCATACAAATGCACAGCTTTTTACCAAGTGTTTGCTGCTCTTAACTCCTGTAGGAGAAAAAAGCATCAATAGAATACTGTACTGTGTGCCTAAGGGCCCCTTCACATGGGCGGACGTTTAGGTCCGCCTGTCAGTTTTTTAGGCGGACCTGAACGGGCGCTCCGTGCACCTCTATGGAGCCATGGATGTCAGCTGTGACATGCCCGCTGAGATCCGACCCGCTCTGATTTGTCAAAGTGTGATGGAGGAAAACCCTACTTTTCCATCCATCTGGTGGATCAGATCGGATGACAACGGACTCTACGGTCCGTCGTCATCCGATCCCCCATAGGGGAGTGTGGCTCTCTGACAAGTCGGTCCCTGCACAGTGTGCAGAGACAGACCTGTCATCTGCCTGCTCAGCGGGGATTGACGGGGCGATCCCCGCTGAGTAAAGCGGAGCCCGCACACGGACAGCCCCGTGTGAAAGAGCCCTTAGTGTGATCAAGTAGTGTGATATATATAAGAGAGTTTGCACTTTGACACACAATGGGGGCTATTTAATAAAACCAGAGTGTGCAAAATCTGGTGCAACTGTGTAGAATTCAATTAGCTTAAAAAAATTTTTTGTCAAAGCTTAAAGCGGAGGTTCACCCTCAATACAAACTGCAGCTTATTAAGACCGGCACAATACATACATGGAAAGTCCGCTATCGATAATTTTTTTAATTATTCAAATACCTTGATTCAGGAGACAATTCAAGGCACTTCCGGGTATCCCTCCTGCGGGACTGGGCGTGTCATTACATTCCAAGCGCCCCTATGTCTCCTGGGAGCACAGCGTCACGCTTCCCAGGAGACGAGTGATAAGACAGATTGACGAAATATCGCGGGATTTTAGTCATCACGTGACCCATGAAGCAGGTCACGTGATGATGGGAGATCGAATTCCCAGAAACATTTGCTTGTGGGCTTCACGCTGCCCACAAGCAAAATGGAAACGGCATGAAGAGCATTTTATAAAGTCAGATTTTATGCCAACGGAGTTTGCGGCGCAATAGAGACATAAAAGAAGTGAGTCATTTTTTTTAACATAACAAGAGTTTAAGGAACCAAAAAAAAAAACATCCGGACCGCGGAACCCCCGCTTTAATTGAACAAACTGACGTTATAAGATTATTGGCTACAATGCACAGCTGCACCAGATTCTGGGTGCTCCAGTTTTATGTAAAATAGGTGTAAACCCTAAGTGGATGACTTTTAGTAGCTTTAGCATTGCACATCATTAACAATTGTCATTTTTTTTTCATTAGCTGCTTGTCATTACATTGTGTGAGTTTCAGTAGCCGCTGGTGCTAATTTCTTTTGGGGGGCGGCAAACAAACCTCCCCAGGTCCGCCAGGACTTAGCCCTTCCACGGTGATGGTGCCCAGCACTGACCCCTCCATGGTGATGCCCCCCCACACTCGGCCCCTCCACAGTGACGGCCCAACCCTCCCCCATACTTAGCCCATCCACAGTGACGGTCTCCTTGCACTCACCTTCTCCTCCCGGCCAACTTGATCCACCTCCTGTCCTGATTGGCTGGGAGGAGGAGGCGTGACCAACCTGATCCACCACCTGTCCTGATTGGCCGGGAGGGGAAGCTGAAATACAATAGCGAATATTAATTCGCTAGTGTCACAAGTGGGTGGACTTGGGGCACAGTGCTCTGCGCCCCAAGCCCAACCGTTTTCAAGCCAAAAAGTTGACTATGCCTGTGCAGTGTGTGCATTATCATAGCCATAGCCTTCAATATAAGCACATGTGACAGGCTTATAACACAAGAGAGCTGTTAGGGACTGAGCATTGTCACCTCATAACAGGAAGTACCTGAACAAGGAACTTCATGGTAGGATCTCTAGGTAATATTTTAATAATAGTTGGAGAATTAAAAAAAATATATATATTAAAAAAAGAAATGTATCACAGAATGTAAGATTTTAGTGGTTGGGTTTACATCTACTGTAAAGCTAAACGTCAAGCAAACTATTTCTATAGAATGAGAGCTGCTTTTTTTGCCCAGAGATTTTTATTTCTGTCTTCCCAGACCTGAGATTAGGGGCTCATTTACATGACTGAAGAACCATGTATAGTACGAAGAGTCATCTGTTTATACTAGCATGCAGCTGGTGTAGGCAGCTTATTTAACTGAATGGATACACATTTGGGTTCATTTACTAAAACTGGAGAGTGCAAAATCTGGTGCAGCTCTGCATGGTAGCCAATCGAAGTCTAACTTCAACTTGTTCAATTAACCCTCTTGGCGGTGTTCCCGAGTCTGACTCGGGGTTAGATTTCTGTGCTGCGATCGGTAACCCCGAGTCAGACTCGGGCTTGCCTCGCTGGATCCACAGACAGTGTTTACTTACCTTGTCCCTGGATCCAGCGATGCCACCGCGCTGTGTGAGCAAACGGGGGGTCGCTCGATTCACACAGCGTCCTCCTGTGCCGCCGATCTCCGTTCCCTGCGACGTTACGACGCACGGGAGTGGAGAATGGCGCCAAATTCAAAAACGGAAACAAACACAATACACACAGTATACGGTAATCTTATAGATTACAGTACTGTATGTAAAAAATACACACCCCCTTTGTCCCTAGTGGTCTGCCCAGTGCCCTACATGTACTTTTATATAATAAAAACCTTTCTTTCTCCCTGCAAACTGTAGATTGTCCATAGCAACCAAAAGTGTCTTTTTATGTCAAAAAAGGTTTTAGAGCAGCTAGAAAACAGCGATAATAAATTATAATCACTTGCAGAATGGTGCGATAGCGATTTGTGGGGAAATACGTCATAAAAAAATAAAAGTATTGACAGCGACAATTCTGCAACTGAGCAAATTTCAGTGATTTTGAGTTGATTACATTATTGAATCATTTTTATTATAATTATATTATTATTTGTTATAATTATTTATAATTATTTATTATATTATAATTTATAATTTTGTTTTAAAAAAAAATGTCATACCCGGGATGCCTACAAGACTCTTGTTTGGTCAAATTTAAGTGAGTTATTCCTAAAAATTACAGGCCTACAGTATAAAACGCCAAATTTCCTTGCAAATAATGGTACCGCTTTCAGCACCTTTTTTCTGAAAGAATCATACCGCCAGGGAGGTTAAGCTTTGACCAAAAAAAATATCTGGAAGCTGATTGGTTTCTAGGGAAAACTGCACCAGGGGTAAATCAACCCCATTGGCTGTATGGTAGGTTCGCAGGAATGGGTGCAGAGCCCCAAAAGATGCACATATAAAAATAGATCACCTCCCTACCTGAGTCTGTAATTGCACAGTGAAAAAAACAGCAGCGGTCCACTTCTATGTTCACATTGCACCCCTCTAACTCTCAGCATGTTCTTTTGTTAGCATCTGTGTATTTTTTTTATTATTATTTTTTTACTAAGTCTCTTTTTTAATTTCATAGATCTGGCAGAAAATCGAGGATGAAGACTGGCAGCCTCGGACTTATCTAGAACTAGAGGGTCTTCCGTGTATTCTGATATGCAGTGGCATGGAACCTCTTGGAGAATCTCTGCCAAGGTACGAATGCCCCTGTTTTGGTAGATTTTAAAAAGGGGTGTAGCACAATGTAGCCAAAACCAATAGCCTGGGACAGGATTTGGACAAGTTGGATGGTCCTATAATGCTTTTTTGTGAATTTTTTTTATTCAATGTTTGTCCAGATCATTGAGGTACTGTGACCTCCGACTAGTCCAGTTCAGTACATGGGAAAGAACAAAAGTGGAGCAAGAGCTGGGATTTGCTTCATGTTTTATAGACACTGTGATGTCTCAGGACAAAGGGCTTGGAAGGGAAATGATGATGGACAGTGACCCAGACAAGCTAAGCAGCACAGACAATGAGGATGAAGAAATGATGACTGATGGTAAGCTATTCTCCAACTATAATTGATCTATCATCGTAGCAGCATATGTAGCAGGTATAGATCATCTGTGAAATAAAGGCCAGGTGCCCACTCCTCTCATCTTGTCACAAGTCTTCTTCTACGGACGCTGTGCATGCTTCATGCAGCACCATTTCCACATTCATTATAGCTCATAACTAAACATTTGGTTTAAATCTGCTAAATACAATACAGGTGCATAAAATAAAAGGACCCCTGCCCTTTGTGTGAAAGCTGTGGCTTCTCTGCAGAGGTCCAGTACTCCCCTGCTGTGTCAGAGCTAAAGCTCTCCAATCAGCAGGGAGTATGTTGGACCTTTGTAGAGAGACTGGTGTTTTAAAAACAAAATCAGGACTACAGTTTATTAAACTTTAGCAAGCAAACATGATATACACAGCCAAAATGCATGACGATAAAGGAATTTCAGAGCGTCTTTGTGCCATATACAGAATACCACAATCAGAGAACAGTGGGTACTCGTATAGCATATGCAGAAAAAACATTACAGAGCTGTACAGTCTGGTACCAGAAATAGGAGAATAATCCCATACTCTGTAAGAAATAAAGGAGAAGAAGGATCAGCCCAGTATTCTATCCCACACCAAGTCCACGGGTGCAAAACCTGGTACTGCTAGCCAGTCACCCCAGAGCCTATCAAACCTGTGCAGGCATCCCCGAAGTCTGAAGGTATATCCCATACTCGAAACCCATTCTTTGTGAGTAGGAGCCCTATCACTTTTTCATTGCAGCAGGAGAAGCCTATGGACCTGAAACAAGGCTCTATAGAGAGACTGGTGATTGGACAGTGAAGTAGCAGCAGCAGACCAATGATGAGGTCATCCTTCTGCTCTCTCCTCCTATCAGCTTGTTCCTTTGTAGCTTATGTTCATACAGCATACGCCATTGGTTTCTAGCACTGCCTTTCTGTCTCCCAGCCTGAATTTTTTGCTTCAGGGATAACAGGAGGTTTTATTTAAAATATTTGTCGGCATAAAGGAAATCTTGAATGGTGGGGGCCAAGGAAATAGTATGTACAATACATTGCTTGCCCCTACCAAGAGGAGTATTCCCGGTTAACAAAGAAAATTAAATAAATTAATATCACCCTTAATAGATTTAAAAACCTATTTTCTTGAAAAGTGACAGAACATGTCACATTAGCAGTAATTAAGAACCAGTCACTTTGTTCCAGGTTCATGCCACTTCTAAGACACACATATACTAGTGTGCCCGCAACTTCCATAGAACATTGCAGGTTCAATTAAATTGACAATTTAATTTGTCACAATTTCCTAATGACATTAACGATGTTATATTCCATTTTCTACATAAATGACATCCATTATGAGTTTTTAAAATGAATTCTGCCAAATGTTGTGTTAGGATACATGCATAATTGGCGATTATTGAAAGATGACATCTACAAAGCACTAGATAAGTAATTGCTTACTGCTCTGCAGGTCAAGGGGATAATGACTTTGTATATGGCTCCAGCAATATTAATAGATTTTCTGTTCTTTTCACTGAACCAGGGTCTAATTCAGAGAAGCAGAGCCCTGGTAAAAGGCAGAGATCTCAGTCAAATGATTCCTCCTCTTCATCTGTGTGTTCTAAAGCTTCTGGTAAGATTCTTCCTACTTTAAACATTGGGGCTAATTAATGAAAACTGAAATAAAGAAATTATCATACAAATGGAGTTACATTTTTTTATTGTATAGAAAAAAAAAAAAATCTGATTGGTTGTGAACTCTGCTTATTTTCTTTCCTCTATTCTTTTTTTCAAATCAGCTTAAAGCAGAACTACACGGCATCTGAGCATCACAAACCAAAAACACAAATTAATTCATTTTTAACCTCCATGGCGGTAATCCCGAGTCTGGCTCAGGGTGGAATTTCAGTACTACTAGTGGTAACCCCGAGCCAGACTCGGGATCGTAGCCGTTTTACTCCTGTGTAGTGTGCTGTGCCTTGTAGTTCATTTTTCCTTTTTTAACCTCCCTGGCGGTATGATTCTTTCAGAAAAAACATGCTAAAAGCGGTACCATTATTTGCAAGGAAATTTGGCGTTTTATATTGTAGGTCTGTAATTTTTAGAAATAACTCACTTAAATCTGACCAAACAAGATTCTAATAGGCATCCCGTGTATTACATTTTTTTTAAAAAACAAAATTATAAATTATAATATAATAAATAATTATAAATAATTATAACAAATAATAATATAATTATAATAAAAATTATTCAATAATGTAATCAAATCAAAATCACTGAAATTTGCTCAGTTGCAGAATTGTCGCTGTCATTACTTTTAATTTTTTATGACGAATTTCCCCACAAATCGCTATCGCACAATTCTGCAAGTGATTATAATTTATTATCGCTGTTTTTTAGCTGATCTAAAACTATTTTTGACATAAAGGGACACTTTTGGTTGCTATGGACAATCTACAGTTTGCAGGGAGAAAAAAAGGTTTTTATTATATAAAATGACATGCAGGACACTGGGCAGACCACTAGGGACAGGGGGGGTGTGTTTTTTTTACATACAGTACTGTAATCTATAAGATTACAGTATACTGTGTGTATAGTGTTTGTTACGTTTTGAATTTGGCGCCGTTCTCCGTCCCCGTGCGTCGTAACGTCGCAGGGAACGGAGATCGGCGTCACACGGAGGGCACTATGTGAATCGAGCGAGGTCCCGCTCGCTCACACAGCGCGGTGGCATCGCTGATCCAGGGACAAGGTAAGTAAAAAGTGCCTGTGGATCTAGCGAGGCAAGCCCGAGACTGACACGGGGTTACCGATAGTAGCAAGAAAATCTAACCCCGTGTCAGTCTCGGGAAGACCGCCAGGGAGGTTAAATAAAGACAACCATCAAGTTAATTTGGAGTGCGGCTGTCCATATTTCTTTTCCCATCGATTCACACAGTGCCCGAGTGCCGCCGAGCTCCGTTTCCTGCGACGTTACGATGCACTGGGGCAGAGATCAGCGCCAAATTCAAAAAAGTAAAAACACAGTACACATACAGTAATCTTACAGATAACAGTACTGTATGAAATAATTACACATCCCCTTTGTCCCTAGTGGTCTCTCCAGTGTCCTACGTGCACTTTTATATTATGAATACCGGTTTTTCTGCCTGGAAACTGGAGATTGTCCATAGCAACCAAAAAATGTCCCTTATGTCAAAAGTGGTTTTAGACCAGCTAGAAAACAGCGATAATAAATTAGAATCACTTGCAGAATTGAGCGATAGCGATTTGTGGGGAAATTCTTCATCAAACACTCAAGGCTGCATTCACACCTGAGCGTAGCGTTTTTGTTAGTTTTTTCCCGGCGTTTTGTCTCACGTATTCGCGCGTTTGCATACAGCATCGTCCGATGTTTTTGAACTTCGACGTTTTTTATTTTAGCCAATAGGAAAAATTATCATCTTTTCATCACTTGTTGATATGTTTGTAGATTTTTTTATCTTCTGCCTGGGTGAAATGTTCTATTGATTAAAGTGACAAAACGCCCGTAGAAACGCTCGTTGTCGCGCTATAAGCTTGGATCGAGCGTTTCCATTACTTTCTATGGGAATACAAACGTTCTAAAACGCCCAAATCCGCACAATTTGCGCGACATAAAAGGTCCGGGAACTTGTTTGAGCTTCAGGCGTTTAGCGTCAGGAATACTGGCGTGGAGATGTGAACCATCTCCATAGAGAATAATGTATTTTTTCCCCTCTAGCGTTTTGGAGCGTTACGCTTCAGGCGAAAAAACGCTCAGGTGTGAATGCAGCCTAAAAGTAATGACAGCGACAATTCTGCAAATGTCAGTGTTTTTGATTTGATTACATTATTGAATAATTTTTATTATTATTATATTATTATTTGTTATAATTATTTATTATATTATAATTTATGATTTTGCGTTTCAAACTTTATCATACCCGGGATGTCTACTAGACTCATGTTTGTACTGATTTAAGTGAGTTATTCCTAAAAATTACAGGCCTACAATATAAAACGCCAAATTTCCATGCAAAACAATTGTACTGCTTTCAGCACCAAAAATCTGAAAGAATCATACCGCCAGGGAGGTTAATATACAAAGTAAACTTACCCATCCATCCATGTCTCTATGCTTTATTTTGTTGAGAAATCACTTTGAAAAACACCCCTCTAGCATTTCTAGCTTTGGCTATCTTGAGTAAAGCCCTGTACACACGATCGGTTTGTCTGATGAAAACGGACCGATGGACTGTTTTCATCAGACAAACCGATCGTGTGTGGGCCCCGTCGATTTGTTTTCCATCGGTGAAAAAAAATAGAACATGTTTTAAAATTTTCCTATGGATACCTTTGGTCTCTGCCTTAAATTCTATCCCGAAGGGTGACTCTTTCCCGGTTGACACTCTGAGAGCTTATATCTCCCTTATCGCCAAGGAGGGGAAAGATCCGCTACGATGTGGGAACTATCGTCCGATAGCGCTTTTGAATACGGACCTGAAACTGTTTGCCAAAATCTTGGGAAACAGGCTGCTCCCCTCACATACTGAGTCTCATACATAGGGACCAGGCGGGCTTTGTGCCGCAGAGGGAGCCGCGGGATAATACCATCAGAGTGGTTAACCTAATCCATGCGGCCAGGACATCCAAACGGGATCTTCTCCTGCTGTCCACGGACGCGGAGAAGGCCTTCGACCGCGTGGATTGGTCCTTTATATTGGCCACTTTGGAACACATCAGCCTTTGGTCCTCGATGAATTTGCCGCTCACCCAAAACATAGGTCTAGATTGCGCTCTGGGATTTCCTTTTAAGGCAGGACTGGACTTCCTTCTCTGGTCCCCAGCGAATTCAATAACCAAGCCTCTCTTTCACAATTCATAACCAATGTAATTGTTCCAAATGTAGAACATACAGAAGAAAGGCTATAGCGTTAGGCCCCGTACACACGACCAGTTTCCTCGGCAGAATTCAGCTTCCGACCGAGTTTCTGGCTGAATTCTGCCGAGAAACCCGGCCGTGTGTACACTTTCGGCCGAGGAAGCCGACGAGGAGCTCGGCGAGGAAATAGAGAACATGTTCTCTATTTCCTCGTTGTTCTATGGGAGCTCTCGCCCCGCCGAGCTCCTCGGCGGCTTCAGTGCTGAACTGGCCGAGGAACTCGATGTGTTTGGCACGTCGAGTTCCTCGGCCGTGTGTACGAGGCCTCATACTTCTACATAGTCAACACCCATTGTATTGCCAATTTTTTTTGGTAAAATTTTTACCATGCCAAAGATATGCACTATCATGGCCGCTGGTCATGATAATTTGCAGCTGGCCTTTCGGGGGTGACGACAATGTAAGTCAATGACCTATTTGTACTGATTCTCAGCTGCCTGTGAAAAAAGCAGATTCAGGCGTAGCAATAGGGAAACAGTCCTGCTCACAACAGCACTTTCTTCTTCGCCACTCTAGCCAGAGTGGGTTTAGTGTACCCGGACAGGCCTCTCACTGACCTGGCAGCCAGAGTATCACTCGGAATGTAGGGAAAATCTCTGCCACAGACCCTCCTTTGAATTGACATAGCGGAGATAATCCTCCTTAATAGGCTTTACACCTGGATCTCCTTCAGGTAGTTTGCAGTTAGGTTATCGACTGATAGGTGACCGATGTCCAGCCTCTCAGTACCCGGTTACCTTGATCCCCGGTGGATTGTTGAGACCCTATTGGATTGCCAGCCTCTCTTGGCTCTCCTCAGGCGGACTCCCCACCGAACAGCTTCCTCTCAAAGGAACAACAATTGGGATCTTCTTAGGTGTAGGGACCCAGTCGACTACTGGGTCCCACATCACAGCTGAAAGTATCCGGACCAACATGGTCCCGAAACCAGAAACACAGTGTGGCACGCGCACCCCGGCCCGGAAGGCCATTTAGCCGGGTCGCCGTGGTATGGTCACCCTGAAGGTGGGCTCCACACTGGAAGAAGACCCAGACCAATGGCGTCTGTCTCATAAATACCCTCCCCCAGCATGCACAGCAAGCAAAACCCCTCCTGATAGCCTGCTAGGGAAAAGCACCCAAACCTCGACTCCACTGCTGCCACCTGTCGTCCTGGGGTGAGATCAGCACCCCAGAAGCGACAGAATGAGCCCACAGCACAGCCAAGCTGAGACAGAGACCCAAATTTAAACAAATCAGCCTGGCCAGAGCCAACTAACTCTCTGACCCCCTCTAAATTTAAATTAACGCCGGTTCTTAGAAGCAACCAGGAGCTACACACACACACATATATATATATATATATATATATATATATATATATATATATATATATATATATAAATAGTTTTGAGATTTAACATGGAACTCTAGTCAAAGCATTTTTATTTTTGGATATAGTGAAAAAGGAGTAGAATCTCTAGTTTCTATTTCTTTATGTGATCTTATTAGCAAAATCTTCCTGCATTTCCTGATGTGTCACTTGGACAAGAAGTGAAGAAAATGTTGTTAGTAGAGTAGGGAAGGGTTAGAACCTCAATCAGGTGTCTCCTTATTCCTCTCTGGCGACCTCACAGAATATAGGGAAAAGTCTTCACAACATGGGCACAAACAGCAAGATAGACACCCAATAGAAACTGTAACGCTATTCAACGCAAAATTGTTTTTCACTTTATATTGTATTTTTTTAGGTTCCATAGCAGACAGCGAGTCCTCATTATCCCCTATGGCAGAAGACATTGCAAAGCCGACTCAGCATTCAGGGGTTTCTAATAGTGAAGATTGCATAGCTGCATCAGAGAAAATAAAATTGTCAGCTGATAGGAACGCCAAGGTTGTCACAAGTGAACAGATGGACAGCAACAGTTCTGCCAAGTCCATGAAGAATCCAAGCTCCATATCCACCACTTCTTCATCATCATCATCTTGCTTTAACGGTGCTAATGGCCTACAAATCTACCAGTGTCCTATGGCCAAGGCTTACAAACAGCCACCTGTGGTGTTCCTCTCCAAACTAGTGTATGATATCATCACCTCCACTGACAGCAGTGGTCTTTCTAAGTCATCATCTTTCTTGCCACACTGTGATGTGGCCTGGGCCAGCTCGTTCCGCCCACTTCTGAGCAAAATAATGACTTGTACGGAACAATCTTTGTACTACCGCCAGTGGACAGTGCCAAAACCAAGCCACATGGACTACAGCAATGTAAATGAAGGTAGAATGGACACCTTCCATCCAAGAAGACTGTTGCTTAGTGGGCCACCTCAGGTACCTAGTCTGTTTCCCAAAAAGTATATAAAGAAATGCATTATATATTCTACTTAACAGGCAAAAATCTCGTCAGGAAAAAAACTTTGTTTTTCCCGATGAGATTCTTGGCAAGAATCTCTTGCCGCCTGAGTGTACTCACTGACCTTTGAAAAGAACCGTGGTTCTCTTTAAAGGCAAGAAGGCGGTGACGTTATCGCGTACAACGAGCATGTGCTTGTCACATTCGATCCCGTCGCCGCCATCTAGCTTCACCCTACCTATGCCGTGGAAGCTACCGTGCATGCGTCAAAGTCATTTCGAGCATGCGCGGGTTTCCACGGTGACAGGCAAGTATACACACTCTCGGGTTTCTCGTCGGCAAGAATCCCAACGAGAAAATAGAGCGCAGGTTCTCTATTTTTCTCGTCGAGATTCTGGCCAGATTTCCAGACGAGAAACCTGAAAGCCTCGTACACACGAACGGTTTTCTCGGCAAGAAAGCTCTACCAGCACCGGTTGTGTGTACAAGGCCTTACAGGGAACTGTGATCCAATCAATAATGCCACTCAAAGGCTCCTAACCTCCTCCCACCATTTGAGAAAACAGTAATGCCATAATATCAGGTGTCCAAATAACTTTACTCCTCACAGTAGAGCAGAAAAAAATTATAAAGGAATGGCTGATTTACATAGTAGTGCGGCCTTACTATTTTAGATTGGTGGACAGGAAATGTTAAGATTTGCCTATAACTTCAGCTGCCTATATCTCTGACTTTACTGGTTGTTTTGTCATGCTTTTGTCACAGAAGGTCTCCAATGCTTATCTTTTTTTTTATTATATGCTCAGTTTGAAATGACTAGGTTCATAACAGGTTTACCTTCATGTATTATGTGTAAAACAAGGGGAAAGGAGATCACTTTATTTATGCAAATTGTCTTGCAAAGAACTGGCTTGAAAAGATCGACTCTGTTTTTTACAGTAGGTTTGCGCATCTTGTAATATTGTGTTAAGCCGGCCAAAGGCAGTTCGATGCTGAATCAGCCTAGATTCAAACCATTTATGGGCAAGCTGAATGCATCCAAGTTGATCGCTTGATAGATTTTACATGCAATTCTTGCTAGTGGCTGCCCATGGTTTAAAGAGAGTGCATGGGCTCAGTAGTAAGTGACGCAGAGTTCAGAGGTCAGGAGTAAGTGATGAGGAGTTTAGGGGTCAGCAGTAAGTGATGAGGAGTTTAGGGGTCAGGAGTAAGTAATGTTGAATTCAGAGGTCTGTTTGTAAGCAACAAAGAGGTAGGGGCCAGTAGTAAGTGAAAAAGAGTTATGGGTCAGGAGTAAGTGACACAGGGTTTAGCGGTCAGGAGTAAGTGACTCAGGGGTCAGGAGTAAGTGACACAGGGTTCAGGGGTCAGGAGTAAGTGACGCAGGGTTCAGGGGTCAAGAGTAAGTGACTCAGGGGTCAGGAGTAAGTGACACAGGGGTCAGGAGTAAGTGACGCAGGGTTCAGGGGTCAGGAGTAAGTGACGCAGGGTTCAGGGGTCAGGAGTAAGTGACGCAGGGTTCAGGGGTCAGGAGTAAGTGACGCAGGGTTCAGGGGTCAGGAGTAAGTGACGCAGGGTTCAGGGGTCAGGAGTAAGTGACGCAGGGTTCAGGGGTCAGGAGCAAGTGACACAGGCTTTAGGGGTCAGTGGTAAGTGACTCCGAGTTCAGAGGTCAGTAGTGACAACCCACCCACAAATATTTAGAGCTCAGAAAGATGAGATAGACAATCGATTGTGACGCCCTCCTTTTCATCACACACTACATGTAACTACATATCCTAGGAAAGAGGGGGTGATCACCATATCACTTATTACAGTGTCATGGCCACATCCCTATGGTATATAACAAAAAGTTGTTCCCCCTAAAATGGGACTTTGAAAGCCAGACACTGTGATGTATGTAGAAACAATGTTTATTTGCATAGAAAATGTTAATGGACGTGGTATACAAAAGTAAAAAAAAAACATGAACCAAGATGGATAATGTTCATGTATGTAACAATACAAACATCAACTGTTCTGTCTGTAACTCCACACAGTAATGTGCGGTTTTCTCCCTGGTGTGGAGTGTCGTGCTCACCCCCTCCCTTGGACTACAGGAGAGTCAGGACGCTCTCTACGTTGCAGATAGAGAAAGGAGCTGTATGTTAGTGGGCGTCCTGACTCTCCTGTAGTCCAAGGGAGGGGGCGAGCACGACACTCCACACCAGGGAGAAAGCCTTGCATTACTGTGTGGAGTTACAGACAGAAGAACAGAAAGTGAGGATTTCTCAGAAGAAATAAGGACATTTAAAAGCAAAATGGAAGGATGAGGTAAGTGAAGGAGGACTGCACTAGGGTAAAGGAAGCTATTTAGGATTTTTTTTTTTTTACCTCTACAACCCCTTTAAGATATGACATTTTGGATGGATGACCCTCCTGTCCTACCTCTAAACTTCCCATTGCAATCTCTGCAAAGATAACCTGCAATGCTCACTTGAAGATTTAGAGGGGGGAACGAGCACCCCTGGGTGACAACCACACTCCTCTTAAAGCGGAGCTCCACACTAAAGTAGAACTTACGCTCATCGGAACCCTCCCCCCTTTCAGTGTCACATTTGACTCCTTTCAGGGGGAGGAGGGTGCAGATACCTGTCTAAGACTTCCGGGAGTCCTCTCTGCGGGGATTCTGCGGGTAGTGCGTCACTTCCCGCCCCCGCCCGTTGTGTTCTGGGAAACACACGGCTCCCAGAACACAGCGGAGACCAGTGAGGACGGCGCTGCACGACTCGTGCATGCGCCGTAGGGAATCGGGCAGTGAAGCAGTGAGGATGGCGGTGGGGGCAGCAGATAGACGAGCGATTGCTCGTCTTATGCTGCAGACGTCGCTGGACTCCAGGACAGGTAAGTGTCCATATATTAAAAGTCAGCAGCTGCAGTATTTGTAGCTGCTGGCTTTTAATATTTTTTTTAACGGGCGGAGCTCCGGTTTAAGGCCTCATGTACACGGGACGCTGCTATACGTAAGTTCAGAGGCAGTTGGACGCTTTTTTCATCCAATGTTATCCTATGTGACCATGTACACAGTCTTGTTTATTGCCGTGTTTAGGCAGTTGCGTTTAACAGCGTTTCTTTGAAAGCAAAAAAATGGGTTCAGACGCAGAAGATTTCGACTTTTTAGACACCAAACGCGGCTAAACGCGGTTGTTTCGTTTTTTTTCTTTATTGAAACGCTTCTAAATGCAAACGCGGCAAAACGCTGCTAAATGCGGCATGTAAACGTAGCAAAACTGACATTTTAAACGTGGGTTACTGTCTGTCATGTTTAATCATTTAGTAGCAGTTGTAAAAGTGTCCCGTGTACATGGAGCCTTAGGGGGTGGTATCATCAGGGGACAGGAGCCAGGGATCGGCCTTTGATCTGAGAATTTGAGCAGAGCAGAGAATATTCATTAAAGGGAAATGGAAGAAAGAGGAATATGAGTTGTACACACTGTCGGAATTTTCGATAAAAAAAGTCAGATGGATATTCCGACCAATGTGTGTGCCCCATCTGAGTTTTCTTTTTTTTCCGACGGAAACAATTCTATCGGAAATTCTGTCCGTCTGTATGGAGCTCCGGCGGAGAAGAAAACATGCATGCTCAGAATCAAGTCGACGCATGCTCAGAAGCATTGAACTTCATTTTTATTGGCTCATCGTAGTGTTGTACGTCACCGCGTTCTTGACGGTCGGAATTTGATGTGACATGCTCACTCAAGACATCTTAAACGGAATTCCATCTGAAAAATCCGTCGGAGTTTATCCCAAAGGAAATTCCGATCGTGTGTACAAAGCATTATAGTTCTTAACCTTCTAGCAGTGCCATGACAACATTCAGATAGCTTTGAGACATGAAGGACTAGAGCAGTCCTTTAACCACTTAAGGACCGCCTCCTGTACATATACGTCGGCAGAATGGTACGGCTGGGCACATGCACGTACATGGTACGTCGCATTTAAGAGCTCAGCCGTGGGTCGCGCTGGCGCGCACACGCGACCCGGTCCGAAGCTCCGTGACCGCGGCCGCGGGACCCGCGGACCCGAGCGCCGCCAGTGTCCCGCGATCGGTCACAGAAGCTGAAGAACGGGGAGAGGTGTGTGTAAACACAACTTCCCCGTTCTTCACAGTGTCATTGATCGTCTGTTCCCTGATATAGGGAAAGACGATCAATGATGTCACACGTCCAGCCCCGTAGAAGAATACGTATCGGCCTATACTGAGGGAAATTTTTTTTTTTTTTATATCTTTTTTGGGGATATTTATTATAGCAAAAAGTAAAAAATATTGAATTGTTTTCAAAATTGTCGCTCTATTTTTGTTTATAGCGCAAAAAATAAGAACCGCAGAGGTGATCAAATACCACCAAAAGAAAGCTCTATTTGTGGGGAAAAAAGGATGCCAATTTTGTTTGGGAGACAAACAAACTTTCCCTGTTCTTCTCTGTGGCAGTGTTACTGACTGATCGTCTGTTCCCTTAGGGCACACTTAACCCCTTAGCGCCCCCTAGTGGTTAAGCCCTTTACTGCCGTTGTAATTTTCACAGTAATCAGTGCATTTTTATAACACTTTTCGCTGTGAAAATGACAATGGTCCCAAAAATGTGTCAAAAGTGTCCGATGTGTCTGCCATGATGTCACAGTCATGAAAACGATCGCTGATCACCGCCATTACTAGTAAAAAAAAATATTAATAAAAATGCCATAAAACTATCCCCTATTTTGTAAACGCTATAACTTTTGCGCAAACCAATCAATAAACGCTTATTGCAATTTTTTTTACCAGAAATATGTAGAAGAATACTTATGGGCCTAAACTGAGGGAAAAAAAATGTTATATATATTTTTGGGGATATTTATTATAGCAAAAAGTAAAAAATATAGATTTATTTTCAAAATTGTCGCTCTATTTTTGTTTATAGCGCAAAAAATAAAAACCGCAGGGGTGAACAAATACCACCACAAGAAAGCTCTATTTGTGGGAAAAAAAGGACGCCAATTTTGTTTGGGAGCTACGTCGCACGACCGCGCAATTGTCAGTTAAAGCGATGCAGTGCCGAATCGCAAAAAGGGGCCAGGTCCTTTACCTGCATAATGGTCCGGGTCTTAAGTGGTTAAGAGCTTCATATCTAGGACTAAATACTACATTGATTGTCTTTCTCTCCATTTTCACATTTTGTTAATTATTAAGTTATAGGTGTGCTTTTCTTCTAATCCTCAATATAGTGTTTTATACTGTTGAAATATTAGTCATACTCTCACAGGCACTAGAAAGGTTAAATGGATCCCAGAAATGAGCTTGTTTTGGTTTGGTAGGTAGATAGGAAATTGGAGAAATCCCATGCGTCAAGGAGGCCTTTGCAGGCACCAATGAATTGTCGGTTTCCAGCTGAGTGTCTAATGAACTTTGCAAATGCGTTTAATTAGCATAGACCACATGGTTCACAAATCCCTAATGAAACACCGCAAGCTGGTAAATATTATCATTATTTTTTTTTTGTATGTTGGATTATTTGTGCGCTTTTATTTATTTAAGCTCTTTAGAGGATTCGGTAAAATGCCAGATTAACACATTATTGGTGCCTTATAGGTGGGAAAGACGGGAGCCTATCTGCAGTTTCTCAGCGTCCTGTCTAGAATGCTGATACGATTGACTGAGGTGGATGTGTATGATGAAGAAGAGATAAATATCAGTGAGTTGTTTTTCTTTAATTACATATTATGGATTATTTCAATTAATTACAGAAGCTTACAAGATGGTAAGGGCTGTCAAGGTTTAATAGAGCACAGTACAAGCAAACATGTTGGAAGCCTACACGGGTGCACGGCCTCACCTGCACTGAAGAAGAATACATATGGCTAGATTCACAAAGAGTTACGCCGGCATATCAGTAGATACGCCGTCGTAACTCGGAATCTAAGCCGTCGTATGTTTAAGTGTATTCTCAAACTGAGATACACTTAAACCTAGCTAAGATACGACGGCCTGCGCCGTCGTATCTTAGCTGTCTAGTTCCGCCGGCCGCTAGGGGCGTGAACGCTGATTTACGCCTTAAATGCGTAAATCAGCGGGATACGCCGATTCACGAACGTACTCTTGCCCGTCGCAGTAAAGATACGCCGTTTACGTAAGGCGATTCCCGGTGTAAAGTTAGTCGAACAAATAGCTGGACTAGTCAATGTTAAGTATGGCCGTCGTTCACACGTCGAAATTTGAAAAATTTACGTCGCTTGCGTAAGTCGTCCGTGAATGTGGCTGGACGTAATTTACGTTCACGTCGAAACCAATAAGTCCTTGCGGCGTACTTTGGAGCAATGCACACTGGGATATGTCCACGGACGGCGCATGCGCCGCTCGTTAAAAAACGTCAATCACGTCGGGTCACGAGTAATTTACATAAAACACGCCCCCCTCATCCTCATTTGAATTAGGCACACTTAGGCCGGCCCATTTACACTACGCCACCGTAACTTAGGAGGCAAGTGCTTTGTGAATACAGCACTTGCCTCTCTGACTTACGGCAGCGTAGCGTAAATACGATACGCTACGCCGACTCATTAATATGCCGCTGTACCTGAATCCACCTAATAGGCCTTCGGAGATAAATTGATGTGTAGGAATACTGCAGAGAAAAAAAGATGTACATGGAAAAGCTGGTGCAAAAAAACTGAAGTGTTTATTATAACCAGTGAAGTGTATTTAAAGCCCAAACTTTTTTTAATTGTTTTTTATTCCGCATTGCCAAATTCCAGGGAGCACAATTAAACTAAAAGATTGCGTGTATGCTTGTATTTGGGTTTATTTATTAAAACTGGACAACTCAAAATCTGGTGCAGCTCTGCATGGAAACCAATGAGCTTCCAGGTTTTTTTCGTTAAAGCTTAATTTAACAAGCTGAAGTTAAAAGCTGATTGGCTACCATGCACATATGCACCAGATTTTGCACTCTCCAGTTTTAGTAAATCAGCCCCA
This sequence comes from Rana temporaria, assembly GCF_905171775.1. Classification (NCBI taxonomy): domain Eukaryota; kingdom Metazoa; phylum Chordata; class Amphibia; order Anura; family Ranidae; genus Rana; species Rana temporaria. The sequence goes on from NC_053492.1 coordinate 79,556,163, forward strand.
TTGTGCCTCTTGGATGTGACTATTTTTGGATGACAGACCCCTTGTTTTTATGATTTGTCCCATAATGGGCAGTCAATTTTATGTGTACAAGCAAGCATTTAAGAGCCCTTTCACACTGAGGCGCTGCAAAAATGCCCTAAAACGCCTTTAGCGATATTACCACTTTTTTAACGCATTTTTAGGGCGCTAGCGGTAAAATTAACACAACACTGCAGGCGTTTTAACAGAGTTTTTCAAGCGTTATTGAAGCATGGGCAATTTCAGTCCTGCTGTTGTAGATGCTCTTTTTTTTTGCTTGCATGTTTACATTTTTGGGAGATCATGTGACTTTTCTACAGCTCAGAGCGGATTATAGGCGCTTTTCAGGTGTTTTTACAGCGCTTTCAATTCATTTCAATAGAGAGGGCCGTTTTTGGAGCGTTTTTTTTTTCAGTGCCCAAAAGCTGCTTCAAAGATGCTGCTTGCAGGACTTTTCTCAATGCCCCGCCAGCGCAACGCCTCAAGCCTCGTACACACGACCGAGTTTCTCGTCGTGTGTACATTTTTCATTGAGGAAACTGTCGAGAAACTCGACGAGCCAAAAAGAGAGCAAGTTCTCTATTTCCTCGACGGGAATGGAGAAACTTGCCTTGTCGAGTTCCTCGACAGCCTAACAAGGAACTCGACGAGGAAAACGATGTGTTTCGCCCGTCGAGTTCCTCGGTCGTGTGTACGAGGCTTTAGTGTGAAAGGGTCCATTGAGATGTATGGAGAGCTTTTATGAGCTTTTTATGATGATTTTAATAGCGCTATTTTTAATGCTAAAACGCTGTAAAAGTGATCCAGTGTGAAAGGGGTCTTAAGCCCTTAAACCACACAGGATGTGCGGTGGCGGTATAGTGCCGCTAAAAATAGCAGCGCTATACCGTCTGAATTGCGGCGGTATTCGGCTGCTAGCGATGCTGTATTAACACCCGCTAAAAGCCGAAAAAGTGTTAATACCGCACGCAAAATCAGAGCTATTCATTCTATGTGAATGGGGGCACAAGCAAATGTTATTGGGCTTTTGTTATTCATTCATACAAAATAGAATGAATCAGGAAAATACTGCATACTACAGTAGATGATCATAGGAAATACATACTTATTTACTATGATTGTATACTCCATTTCTTGCCCACAATGCAGTATTTCCCAAACCAATCTATTTTTTTTTCTTCAAATACATTTTATGTTAACTTTTTTGCAGCTTTAGAAAAAAAAAAAAAAATCAGAGAAACAAAGCATAATTAAAACAGCAGCAACCTGTATGTGGGAATGTATTGATTAGGACCTAATGTATTTCCCACAATACAGTTTTAAAAAGTAGCACCCGTATTGCTTATAAATCCACTCTATTTTTAGTGAATGAATAGCATTCAACCTGGAGAAAAAAAAGCCTAATAACATTTAGTTTTGCCCAATTCACCAAGAACGAAATTACAAGCAGTTTTACAGGACAAATAGTTTAACCTCCCTGGCGGTAAACCCGAGCGTGACTCTGGGTTGGTTTTCAATGTTAGGATCGGTATCCCCGAGTCACGCTCGGGGTGGACGTGCAGCGGCGCGGCTTACCTTTTGCTGGATCCACAGGCAAGTTACTCACCTTGTCCCTGGATCCAGCGATGCCACCCCGCTGTGTGAGCGAGCGGGACCTCCTCGCTCGATTCACAGTCTCCCCGTGTGCCGCCGATCTCCGTTCCCTGCGACGTTACGACGCACGGGAGCGGAGAACGGCGCCAAATTCAAAAAAGTAAACAAACACTTTACATACAGTATACTGTAATCTTATATATTACAGTACTGTATGTAAAAAATACACCCCCCCCCTTGTCCCTAGTGGTCTGCCCAGTGCCCTACATGTACTTTTATAAAAAAAAAAAATGTCATTTCTGCCTAAAAACTGTAGATTGTGCAAAAGTGTCCCTTTATGTCAAAAATGGTTTTAGATCAGCTAGAAAACAGCGATAATAAATTATAATCACTTGCAGAAATGTGCGATAGCGATTTGTGGGGAAATTCGTCATAAAAAAAAAAAAAATAATGACAGCGACAATTCTGCAACTGAGCAAATTTCAGTGATTTTGAGTTGATTACATTATTGAATAATTTTTATTATAATTATATTATTATTTGTTATAATTATTATATTATAATTTATAATTTTGTTTTAAAAAAAAAATCATACCCGGGATGCCTACTAGACTCTTGCTTGGTCAGATTTAAGTGAGTTATTTCTAAAAATTACAGGCCTACAGTATAAAACGCCAAATTTCCTTGCAAAATAATTGTACCGCTTTTGGTACGTAATTCCAGACAGAATCATACCGCCAGGGAGGTTAACAATATTTTTTTAAAAATATATACACTGTGCATAGACAACAGTGACATTTGTTTTTATAGTACACCCAGAGCTATACCCACCTTTAATTACTGCTGTGTACACTGTCCATTCTGGCAGATATGCAAGATTGCCATTCTGGATATGGAGACAGATCATCTGGGTATAGAGGGATGTGTTTTTGAGTATGGTCAGATTAATATTTGGGCTTAAAATTCGATTTTACACATTATTGTTGCTATCCTGTATCTAATATCTATTCAGCTCCTGTTTGTTTTTGTGTTGCTCTATTTGTGTCTGATTTTCAAGGCCTCAAAGAGAAGCCTGAGCAGAATTTCCATCAGATCTTAGACATGTGGCCCAGTGAGGATTTAGTGAGGAAGATGGACTTTGACTACCTGCTGCATGATCCTAAGTATGAAGATGCAAGCATTATCTCGTCTGATTTTCCCAATCCCAGCCCCGAAGGTAAAATCATATATTGTTTATTCATGGGTTTATTGCATAAGAAAATTCCATAATGCATTTCTATATAAATTGCATCGAAATCATTGCAGTTATCGATCTACAGCAGCTTTTCAGAGCCAGGGGTTGCTGATGTTGCTAGAGGTTCCTTGAGCAGTGAGCAATAGCAACATGTATTCCTGCAGTATTGTGCCAGCATTGTTCTGGCAACAGATCCACTTAGCAAAGCCAGTAGCAAGTGAACAGTTTTTCCTCTTGATTGTCATGTAAATAACCACTGACATGGACTGGACACCAATGATTATATTAGCTGTCTGTAAGGGTGGCATTCTTCCCACTAACCACCAATGTAAGAAGCATTACTGGTGCACTGCTAGAGTCCTAGCTCATATAACCCCTTTAGTAGAAACCCCTTACATACCCTTACCATTAGATTAAAGACATGACACCTTCTGGATTAATTGGCCAACAAAGGCCCCTTTATTAATTCCAAAAGATAACATAAAATAAACTTATAAAAATAACTATTTTAATAAATATATATAATCTTTAAATAAATATATATATTTAAACATAAACAACTTTTATTGACCCAAATAACTTTTTCTAACTACTGTGTAAGAGGTTCCTGAGAGAAGGTAAAGAATGCTATGTCATCGGCTGCCCACCATCACCAAAGTATTCTGGTCTCTAGCCATGCTCCCACCAGCTCTGAGACAATGATTTGATCGTTCCTTCACTCTTCAGCCCGATTTACCAATAGCCCGCTTAACCAGATAGGGAAGGTGCCCACCACGAGACAGGCCCAAAACCCTACCAACCATCTCTGATATATACCTCCAATATATATCTAACAACCACCAACCAGCCCTCAGGAACCCCATGCCCCTGCCAGCACCACCTGAAACGAAAATACACATTAAAAACAAATACCCATTCCAAACAACTTCCAACAGGGAGGGAGGGAAAAATCAGCCTGTGTGTTACCTCTTCCTGCCTTTGGCGCTGAATGACTAGCTCCGCCCCCCTCAAACTTATAGTGAGCTGCCTCGTGCTGCCAGCCCCTCCCCCTGGCAAATACTGCACCCAACCCCACATCCTCTTCCTGGAGCAACATCCTCAGCATTCCTCCCAGTCATGCGGAAAGAAGACATTGCAGTCGTGGTGGGAACAATGATCAATTCCAGACTTGACTACGCAAATGCCGTCTATCTCGGACTCCCCAAATACCAAATCACTCGTCTGCAAGTCGTTCAAAATACGGCCGCTCGATTAGTGACCGGCAAAAAAACATGGGAATCAATCTCACCTTCACTGAGATCCCTTCATTGGTTGCCAGTAAAAGACAGAATTACTTTCAAGGCACTCTGCCTAATGCCTTTGTGTATTCAAGGAAACGCCCCCCAATATCTATGCGAAAAAATAAAAGCTCACAACCCCAATCGCGTTCTGCGATCCACCAATCAAAATCTATTCCAGATACCCAAAGCCAGATACACGTCCAAAGGAGATCGCAGATTTGCAGTCCAGGGACCTCGACTGTGGAACGCTCTACCAACCACTATTCGATTGGAGTCGAACCACTTGGCCTTCAGGAGAAAGATTAAAACCCATCTCTTCTGAGGTCAAAGAGGTTTTTACTCATGCAATGGATACAGCACCCAGAGGCGATTCAGTTCGCAAGTGTTTTGCGCTATATAAGTTTTTCACTCATTCACTTATTTATGCGGCCCCTCTGCCTAGGTTTCCTTTACTCCGGGGCATTCTTTCTTCCCACTGACCACCAATGTAAAGAGCATTCTTCTCACTGATCACCAATGTAAGGGGCATTCTTCCCACTGACCATCAATGTAAGGAGCATTCTTCCCACTGGCCACCAATGTAAGGGGCATTCTTCCCACTCACCACCAATGTAAAGGACATTCTTCCCACTCACCACCAATAAATTAATATTCTTCCCACTAATCACCAATGTAAGGATCAATCTTCCTCCTGATCACTAATGTAAGGAATATTCTTCCCACCGATCAGCAATGTAAGACTCATTCTTTCCTCCTGATCACCAATGTAAGGGGCACGCTTCCTCCTGACCACCAGTGTAAGGAATAGTCTTTCCTCTGACCACCAATGTAAGGAATATTCTTCCCACCAACCGCCAGTATGGTGAGTATTCTTCCCAATGACAATCAGTGCAAGGGGCATTTGTCCCACTGACAACCAATGTAAGGATTATTCTTCCCACTGACCACCAATGTAAGGGGCACTCTTCCTCCTGGCCACCAATGTAAGGAATAGTCTTTCCTCTGACCACCAATGTAAGGATCATTCTTCCTCCTGATCACCAATGTAGATAATATTCTTTCCACCAACCGCCAGGATGGTAAGTATTCTTCCCAATGACTACCAGTGTAAGGGGCATTCGTCCCACTGACCACTAATGTAAGGGGCATTCGTCCCACTGACCACTACAAGCATTATTTTCACTGGCCGCCAATGTAAGGAGCACTCTTCCTCCTATTTACCAATGTAAGGAGCATTCTTCCTCCTAATCACCAATGTAAGGAGCATTCTTCCTCCTAATCACCAATGTAAGGAGCATTCTTCCTCCTAATCACCAATGTAAGGAGCATTCTTTTCACTGGCCGCCAATGTAAGGAGCATTCTTTCTCCTAATCACCAATGTAAGTACCATTCTTCCTCCTAATCACCAATGTAAGTACCATTCTTCCTCCTAATCACCAATGTAAGGAATATTCTTCCCACTGACCACCAATATAAGGAACATCCTTTCCCCTAACCACCACTATAACAAGGCATTTTATTCATTGACCAGCAGGGTGAGGGGGCTCTTCTCCTATTGACCACCAGTGTGATATGGCTATTATACTATGAGCTTCAGATATAATTGTTTCTAGCTGGGGTTCCCCGAGACATGAAAATTATTTCAAGGGTTTGTCCACAGATAAATGGTTGAGAAAGACAAATCTACGGTGAGTTCTTACATTTACAACAAATCTAATACTGTGAAGGTGAGAACTTGAAAGGTAGCCAGCTCACCCAACATGAGTCAAGATAAACGATCAACACATCAATCTAATTAAAGGTTGTCTTTTTACCCAGCAGGGGGTACAACACCTGGAAGCTACCTAGGTGTTTTAACTACCTAGTTACATAGTTACATATAATAATACCTAGTTACCCATTGCTAGGAAACAACTGTGAAAGCAACCAACATGTTTATATTTTTCATTGCTAACACTGAATAATTTAACACTGTGTAAGACCATAATGGAGCTCGACAGGTTTTAAATATTATTTTCATTGCATGCTGTTACCATCTTGATTTAATATAGCAGAGTTTAATTGGTTCACTGTTATTTAATTATATTTTACAGTTTAAAAATGGCTACATTATAAAAAGAAAATTCAGAGTTTCATAATGCTCTCTACTGTAATGATGGGAATATCTGAGTTGAAGTCTGAAGGTGCCCACATTAGAGGTTCTAATATAATCAGCTGCTAGCACTGATCACATCCCAGAAGGCTGTGCATTCAGTATAAAAGTAACAGAAAAAAAGTGCTGTGCTAAAAAATATGCCTTTGTGTTTTTTACACATAACACGCTACACTGTGTCTGTAGAAAACCACATAAGGAATAATATAATGACACCACTAACTCAAATTAGTGTAACTGTGTGCTCAATTATAGTGCAGCATGTGAACTATTTTTGATTAGTTTATCTACTTATCCATATATTCACACTCTATTAATTGCCTATAGAAGATTACATGCATAAAGTGCTAATTAGTGCCACAACTTAATGCTAATTAAAGTGATTTTGTGCAACAAATAACAATTATATGCATTAATGCTCAAATAACAACATCTGTCATAAAAAACATCCAATATAAGTGTGCTCAAAATATTCAAAAACGTGTTCCCATGCACTACAAAAGTGCTATGTGCAAAGTACTATTTTGCTTGATTCACAAACTGACATGCATAATATATACAGTCCATTCACAGTTAAAAAAAAATCCGAAGCAACTGGTGATAGCAAGGCGTGTCCTGGTGTCCACTCTGGTGCTCCCCCTTCCGTATATGCGCTCACCTTAGAGCGTGTGACCCTGAAATTAAGCCTGGTCAGAACACGCATATGAACCACCTCTGGGTTCAGTGATTATGTTGGAATCCTGGGCTGATTGCTGGTAATGTGTTCCACATGTGTATGATGAAAATAACTCTATAGTTTGATATAGTTTTAAAATGTTATTGTGTAAATAAAACTTAGCCCCTACTGTGGGGTACTCAGATTTCGTGGGTACTACAGTGCACCACTCTTTACAAGCTCAAGGATACTGCTGAAGTAACGTGTCCTTTCTTTTAGCTAAGAATGCTCCACTGCCTCCTGCACTATCCTGTCCCCTCCCCTATGCGTGTCGATACTGGTATTAACTTGTATCTTCTTCAGGGGAATATCCCTAAAACACTAGAGACCCATTGTCCTATAATTATGATAGTCTTATATGTAATCAGAATTATCCACAGGGATTAAACAGCATCTTTGACACACAAAGTTTTTCCAACAGGAGTTTTTGGAAGTTTACCTACAGCAGGCAGAGCAGTAATTCACAGCCCACACATTTCCAAAGAATTGAGAAATAGAAATATATTAATTTCACAAATTTTTTTATGATATTTCCCAGTGACTGAGGCCTATCTAATCATTGTGACATAGTTTACCTGAAAGTCTGTATTGGAGGTTGTTGGAATATTTATTGCAGGCTGCATTCACACCTGAGTGTTTTCAGATCATAAAACGCTTGTAAAACCCCAGGAAAAAAACACGCCTGAAAAATGCCCAACAAGCAAAATCCTATTCATTTCAATGGTGCCTGTTCACATCTGAATGTTTTGTCACCAGAAGCAAAATGCCTGAAAAATGCCTTGGTCAGGGCCTTAGTCAGGGAGGTGACCAAGAACTCGATGGTCACTCTGACAGAGCTCCAGCGTTTCTCTGTGGAGAGAGGAGAATCTTCCAGAAGAACAACTATCTCTGCAACACCCCACCAATCAGGCCTGTATGGTATAGTGGCCAGATGAAAGTCAAAAATCACCTGAAGGACTCTCAGACCATGAGAAACAAAATTCTCTGGTCTGATAAAACAAAGATTGATCTCTTTGGCCTGATTGGCAAGCATAATGTCTGGAGGAAACCAGGCACCACTCATCTGGCCAATACCATTCCTACAGTGAAGCATGGTGGTGGCAGCATCATGCTATGGGGATGTTTTTCAGCAGCAGGAACTGGGAGACTAGTAAGGATTGAGGGAAAGATGAATGCAGCAATGTACAGAGATGTCCTTTAACCGGCTCCAGAGCGCTCTGGACCTCAGACTGGGGCAAAGGGTTATCTTCCAACAGGACAACAACCCGAAGCACACAGTCAAGATAACAAAGGAGTAGCTACGGGACAACTCTGTGAATGTCCTTGAGTAGCCCAGCTAGAGCCCAGATTTGAACCCAATTAAACATCCCTGAAAATGGCTGTACACCGATGCTCCCCATCCAACCTGATGGAGCTTGAGAGGTCTATAAGGGTCACCACCATTTACGATTTACATTCCATCAACCACGACAGCTTATCCGACACTCTGACCGACAGGGCCCATTTCATTTCCCAGAATAACGAGACTTCACACACAGCTCTGTTACTCTCTGGTTTCAAAATGAATGAACCAATGCTTTAATGGTACACTCTCAGCTTTTTATGCAGTTACAGGCATGTTACAGTAATCAAAGGAACAAAGACACACTCCACCCACACATCACACAATGGGGCTTCAATCACATTATTTTAGATAATGACATTCAGGTGAGTTAATTACTACTCATTACCCAGACGATCTGGCTCTGCGACAAGTTCCCCTCACCTGTTACACAAAACACATTCCTTTACTAAACATAATTGACATGCTAATTCCCTACCCCTGAAAGGAGACATCTGACCTCTCAGACTTAATTAGTACAATGAACACAGAATGTAATCACAGCAAGATACTTTAACATCCCATAATAGCCAGCCAGGCTGACTCTCAGTTTCAATCCACATCACTACAGTAGCAGACTTAGTTAGCATCTCAACAGTTTAAGCATCGAAGTAGACACTCTTATTGACCGGTTGGGGGTCAGCATGAAATCACCTGTAATATGTCCAGATCTCCTGCAATACATGAATTATCATTTCTCAGCCATCCTATGCCCAAAAGGGGCATAGGATGACCCTAGACCCAAGAGTCATTAGTGACGCTGGCACAGGAGTACCCCACATCCTTCAAAGGTCTCTGGGTGTCACGAGCCATTCCGTTACAAGGTCCTACAAAGAAGAATGGGAAAAACTGCCCAAAAATAGGTATGCCAAGCTTGTAGCATCATACTCAAAAACACTTCAGGCTGTAATTGGTGCCAAAAGTGCTTTAACAAAGTATTAAGCAAAGGCTGTGAATACTTATGTACATGTTTTTTTTCCACTTTTAATATATTTGCAAAGATTTCAAACAAACTTCTTTCACGTTGTTATTATGGGGTATTGGGGAAAATAATGAATTTAATCCATTTTGGAATAAGGCTGTAACATAACAAAATATGGAAAAAGTAAAGCGCTTTGAATACTTTCCAGATGCACTGTAACTTTTCTTATGGAAGGAGTCTGCTAGTATTCTGAGGTAATAATCTCTGTCTTTTGGATCCAAGAATATTCAGTGGCCATCTGATACAATTAAATATTCTTAAACTCTGAAGACTGAAATAAACATTTCAGAAAACTAGCAGACTCCCTCCACAAGAACATGAACAAAATCATTACTATAAGCATAATCATAGCCCTGAAAACCCAAAGAGAAAATCTCCTTCAATAGAAAGAAAAAAAAATAGTTACCACATACAATTTGGTACTAGAGAGGATAAGAAAGATAATCAAAGACTTACAACCCATCATAATAGAGAATGAAACTCCTAAAGAAACATTCCAACAACCCCCGATGCTGGCTTTCATAGCTCTCTCTCTCTCTCTCTCTCTGCCTTATCTCACTAACTCTCCAAGTTTAATTACCATTGTTGTGTACATTTGTGTTTTTTTCCCTTTAAATTCTGATAAAACTTTGTGTATTAGCACTGCTTGGACTTTGAAGAAGGTGGTACACCTGGAAGCTTGTCCTAAAATTTGGATGTCAGTGCAAATAAAAAAGTATCACAGACAGTGCTTAAAGTGGATGTAAATCCGATTCATAAAATTTAAGCTGGGCACATATATCTGCAGTGTTTTTTTATCTCTCTTCAAAGCACCCGTAGCTGTCTCCTGCTCCGTTTTTCTGTTATCAGCCTGACAAGTTCTCCATCACATATAGGGGTGAGCATTATGTTTGACTCGAACATTGGCTGTTCGCCTGTTCGCTGAATAGAGAACAATTTGGGGTGTTCGCGGCAAATTTAACACCCATTAAAAGTCTATGGGAGAAATCAAAAGTGCTAATTTTAAAGGTCAATATGCAAGTTATTGTCATAAAAAGTGTTTGGGGACCTGGGTCCTGCCCCAGGAGACACGTATCAATGCAAAATAAAGTTTTAAAAATGCCAGTTTTTTCGGGAGCAGTGATTTTAATAATGCTTAAAGTAAAACAAAAAAAAGTGAAATATTCCTTTAAATTTCTATAGCATACTATATTTCTATAGTATGCCTGTAAAGTAGCACATGTTTCCTGTGTTTATAACAGTCTCTGCACAACATGACATTTCTAAAGGAAAAAAAGTAATTTAAAACTACTCGCAGCTATAATAAATTGTCGGGACCCGGCAATACAGATAAAAGTCATTGAAAAAATCGGCATGGGTCTGGTATGAATATTAAGGGGAACCCTGAACCAAAATAAAAAAAAATGCGTGGGGGTACCCCCCAAATTCCATATCAGGCCCTTCAGGTCTGGCGTGGATATTAAGGGGAACCCTGCGCCAATTTTGTTTTTAAATGGTGTAGGGGGTCCCCCTCAAAATCCATACCAGATGCTTCAGGTCTGGTATTGATTTTAAGGGGAACCTCACGCCAAAATTTTAAAAAAATTGTGTGGGGTTCCCCCCAAAAATCCATACCAGACCCTTATTCGAGCATGCAACCTGGCAGGCCGCAGGAAAAGAGGAGGGGATGAGAGACCTCCCATCTCCTGAACCGTACCAGGCCACATGCCAACATGGGGAGTATGTCCCCATGTTGATAGGGCAAGGACATCATCCTCACAACCCTTGCCCGTTGGTTGTGGGGGTCTGTGGGTGGGGGGCTTATCAGAATCTTGAAGCCCACTTTAACAAAGGGGGCCTCCGGATCCCGGCCCCCCCCTATGTGAATTGGTACGGGGTACATTGTACCCCTACCATTTTACCAAAAAAATCCAGCGCCGTAATCCTTCTACGAGTCCGACCCGCCACTACGAACGATAGAGCCACCCGGCTGAATGATGCGCGACCCGTCTGACAGTTCTTTTATAACCGACGGTGGGGCCACCCGTCACGTGGACGGGTGACCCCACCCCTCTCTGGTGCAACGAGAAACCTGTGTTGCGTCAGAGCGGGCGGGGGTCACCCGTATATGTCAATGGGCAACCCCGGCATTTCCCCCCTTGCATCGGGGGGGCGGGGTCCCCCGTCCACGTGATGGGTGGTCCCACCCTCAGTTATAAAAGAGCTGTCAGACGGACCATGTGTCATTCACCTGGGTGCCTCCTTTGGAGGAGGCTCTATTGTTTGTAGCAGCAGGTCGGACTCGTAAAAGGATTACAGCGCTGGATTCTTTTTTTTCTTGTCCCAAGCTGTGTGTGTTTTTTCTCTCTTTTTTTGTGAAATGGTGGGGGTTCAGCATACCCCTTACTAATTCACATGGGGGGGCCGGGATCTGGATGCCCCCTTTGTTAAAGAGGGCCTCCAGATTCTGATAATCCCCCCTCCCGCAGACCCCCACAACCACTGGGCAAGGGTTGTGGGGATGAGGCCCTTGTCCCCATCAACATGGGGACATCCTTTCCATGTTGAGGGTATGTGGCCTGGTACAGTTCAGGAGGGGGGCCACTCTCTCATCCCCCCCTCTTTTCCTGTGGCCTGTCAGGTTGCGTGCTCGGATAAGGGCTTGGTGTTGATTTTTGGGGAGAACCCCATGCCATTTTTTTATTTTGGTGCCGGGTTCCACTTAAAATCCATACCAGACCTGAAAGGTCTGATATGGATTTTTGGGGGGAACCCCACGCCATTTTTTTTTATTTGGCGCAGGGTTCCCCTTAATATCCATACCAGACCTGAAGGGCCTGGTAATGGAATTTGGGGGACCCCCAGGCATTTAAAAAAAAAAAATTGTTTCGGGGCCTGGTAATGGACTAAGGGGGGAACCCATGTAATTTTTTTTCAATTACTTTTATCTGTATTGCCGAGACCTGACAATTCATTATAGCCGCCAGTAGTTTTAAATTTCCTTTTTTTCCTTTAGAAATTTAATTTTGTGCAGGGACTTTTCTAAGCACGTGAAACATGCATTACTTTACAGGCATACTATAGACACCCCCCAGGTACGAAATGTAAAGGAATATTTCACTTTTATTGTTTCAAGCATTATTAAAATCACTGCTCCTGAAAAAACTTGAGTTTTTAAAACTTTTTTTGCATTGATACATTCTATTCCTTCTGCATGTCTCCACTACACACCTTCCGACTGATATGCATAACAGCTCAGCACAACATGCGGCAATGAACTAACCTGTGTTGTGATACACTCATTTTTGGCAGTACACTGAAATGTATTTAAGTTCATTGCTGTTATTCGTTCTGAGCTTTAACGCACATCCATAGGAAGGTGCATTGGGGTTCCATTCATAATTCAGTAACACACACAAATAAGATGATGTGAATTGGCCCTTGGATACCTGTCATGAAGCGTGACAAAGAAAAGTTGTGATGTACTTGATACATCACACAGGCACCCTAAAGTGGCTGTGATCTTACCACCTGCTACATCTTTAATAATCCTATGCAAATACCAACTTTGTAAATGTTACATACCTAGATGGTTCAGGAATAATGATTAAGACCAGGAATGAATGGAATACGTTAGTGGCATGGCCTCAGTTGAGGGGTTTGTGTTGTCTGCTGCAGTGTCCTTTGCTCGCCCAGAGGCGATTAAGTTTGCATGTGCTGCGCTATATAAGTTTTCATTCATTCATGCTCAGTAAACTTACTGGATGTTCTATACATCCTTGGTGTGTGGCCCAATAATTTTCTGCTTAGGTGGGGTAAGTGTGTACACTCACAACATACATAGATGGTTGAGGAATTATGATTAAGACCTGGAATGAGAGAAATGTGTTAGTGGCATGGCCCCATGGTGGAAGCTTTCCGGTGTGTGCTGGAGTGTCCTTTCTTCCTGCTTATTAAACTTACTGGATACATCATCGATGTGTGACCCACATTTTAGCTTAGGTGAGGTAAGCAGACCTAGAATGAGTAAAAATACATTAGTGGCATGGCCTCATGTGGGAGGTTTTCGGTGTGCTGTAGTGTCTTTTCTTCACGCTTAATAAAATTACTGGATGTTCTATACATCATCGATGTGTGACCCAATCCTTTCAGCTTAGGTGAGGTAAGCAGACCTAGAATGAGTGAAATGCGTTAGTGGCATGGCCTCATGTGGGAGGTTTTCTGTGTGCTGTAGTGTCTTTTCTTCATGCTCAATAAAATTATTGGATGTTCTATACGTCCTTGGTGTGTGGCCGCATCCTTTTATGTTAGGTGGGGTAAGTGTGCACATTCATGACATACCTAGATGGTTCAGGAACTATTTCACAAGGCTACTGTGACACTTTTGGTTAGACAATGTTGAGATAGAATGTGACATTTTACAATTTACAATGCATTCTGTCCACCATCACCCTTATTTTGCTTTGTTAGGTGTCCTTGCATATCTCTTCTAAAGAAATACGATTTGTATGTTCTTTAAGCTCAGTAAAACACACAGTATGTTATTATCACGCCTGATTAGTAATACAATGCAAAGAGCAAAGCTCACCAAGCTGTATTTATAGGAACCGATCAGAATCCCTCCTATACTGGTCTGGCTTTCATAAAGTAAATTCTTAATTTAACTTATTATAGACGGTTGCGTTTTGCTCCTTGCGGTATCTGTTGCATAAGGCTGGACATGTTTCGGTAAAGATCTCCTTTAATTCGTAGTGACAGCTACCTTGCCCTAGTCAGCAGGTGTCCTATAATGAGAATGTAACGGTAACAGTGTATACAGGAATGTACGTGTTCTCCTAGATAATGGATTCTGTGTAGCTGCCATGTCCTTATTCCCAGTAATTGGTTGCTCATCTCCTGGGAGATGTGTCCAGTGTACCATTCCATCATGATTTCAATCTTTCTGTCTGCTTGTATCCCTTCAATCAGGTCTTTGCATTGGCTCGTCTTCTTTTGAATGATTTGATGGGCATTGTTGTTTGGTCTTCCCATCTGACAAATAATCAAAGTGTAGAATTCTTCCTGTGTGTCTTCTCTACTACCTTTCTGCTCCGTGTTATTTTTTGATATGGGCTTCTGATAGATTTACTGGCTATATTTAGAAACTTTTGTTATATTGTTTCTTTATCTATTATTGTGTGTAAATGCATTTGGCATTGTATGTGGGCTGCATTGTTTATTGTGGCTTTTATTTATGTAAGATGGAGGCAGCTGCCTATGATTGATATAGCTATTCTCAAAAGTAATATATTTGAAGGGTAGTGTGGATTACACTCTGAGATTCCCAAGATTACCCATAATATGAATTTGTAGAATCTATTTCCTAAATGAACAATAAAGGTAGCCTTCAGCCAAACATTATGTTTCATTAACTGACTCATTGCACACAGCCTACCATCTCAGTGGTGCTCATTATGGCCATAGCATTCATCTTCTATGTTCTCTTGTCCTGTTAGCTGAAGCACTTTGGTTGCTAATGAGCAACTACACTTGTAAAGTGCACAGTCTCTTTGCCTTTAGTACATCAACCCCTATATCTTTTCTGTGAGCTCCATGCATGTTCTCTGAACTTCCTGCAGCCTCCTTATAAGGAGGTTACACATCAGAAAATCACGTAACCAGGAGCTGTGGTACTACCTAGTAGCATTGTATACAGTTCAATGAATATTGTTTTTTTTTAAATCTTTTTAATAAAGCATTTCATAACATAGTAGATATACATATGACAAATATTAAACATCTCCTAAAATATGCTCTTGCAGGAGCATCAATAGGGATCATCTATTATACAAAAAAAAAGATATATCTTCATCTATACTCAATACAACTAATATTATGGTGAGGCTCGTATACCCATCGGTTCCTTTTATCAAAGATTGTTCCATACTCTATGCTACAAATTCTAACATTTATTTAGCGTTGGACTCTATTTATCCTTACCGGTTTCTTTGATATATCTTGCATTTAAGCCATAGACTGTTCTGAGGCGGTTGTAGGTTGTGCTAACCAGCTGGACCATACCCTTTCATATTTTTTTGGACAGCCTCTATTCAAATATGTATCTTTATATAATGGCAAACTATTATTCACTAAATACTTCCAAAAGGCCAATGAGGGGGAGCTGTTTTTTTTTTTTCAAACTTAATGTAATTGCCTTTCTCGCATAAAATAAGAGCAAACCTATTTGTGTTCTTTTTACCACCATAGGGATAATATTTTCTACCAATCCTAACAAGCCAATCCCCAACTTTCGCTCTAAAGTAACAGATGTAACTTCAGCAATTACGCCCAAAACCTCTTTCCAAAACATAATAATGGGGCATGTCCAGAAAATATGAGAAAGATCTCCTGGAGAACCACCACATCTCCAACAATCCTGAGAACGCAATGGGCTTATTTTATGCAATCTATATGGTGTGTAATATGCTCGATGGGCTATCTAAAATTGTATAAGCCTATCTTGAAGGGAATCCAATATCTAAAAAGAGAACCCCCATATTTTCCCCCATTCCTCTTCTTCCAACTCCGGATCGATCATCCCGCAACCATCTCGCTCAGAGCCCACCTATATCAGGTGACGACATTGAAACAAGATGGGTATATAACCTAAAAATAGATTTTTTACCACCTCCTGTACTTACTATTTGTTTTAGGACAGACTACATAAGGTGCAATGGGCCTTGAGAAAATTGACCATTTTGTTTACTAAAACTTTCTGTTTGTGTTTTCAAAGCTCTGAACTATTCCATCTAATATATGGAGGGTTCCTTGATGCGGGGGTAGGTCGGACTTTGCACAACCTTGGTGTGGCCAATCACATGTCCCAATACAGGGGGCGTGCTTTCTTTAACGCCTCCCGTCCTATCATCAACATCAGATGGGATGCGCGCGCACATCCGGCCACCTTTTCGTCTTTGGCCGGTCCGAGACTGTCAACACATGTCTCCTCCCTATGCGCTCCAGCTTACATCATCACGCTGGAGCGCATTGGATGCGCGCGCAAGTAACTTGGGACGCGTGGACCGGATATGATGCCAGGGGTCATGTTTGACTCTTATCATTTCCGGTGGAGATGTCGCTCTTAAGGCCAGCGCTGACACAATGTATGTCAGACGCTGACTTGGACGGCGTGAGGGAGGATATCACATTACACGTGGAACGCTGCTTTAGTCAGCTCTCTGGTGTCACAACATAAATAAGGTAATTACTTTCCAGTTTATCTCCTTAAGTTCTAATCCTCTACGCAGGCTTTCCTTGTCATGGGCATGAACTTAATCTATTTATTATTCTGTCTGTTTATAGAATCGGAACCTAAATATATATAACTGCCCTTGGACCATTCTGACAGCATTGCCTTTAACTATAATGCCACTGGGATAGTATATCCCCCTAGGACAACAGCTTATAGTATTATATACTCCATGTTATTAACCATCTAAGGTAAACTCTCTTCCTTTTCAATTATATTCTTCTCTAATAGACGGGCACTACGCTGCAATGCAATAGTTACTTTTTTAAAAATAAATTGAATTCATCTATATACCTATATGCATACATATTTTGTACTTTACTTACTTATAGAACATATTATGAATTCAGTATGAACTACACTGGACTCTATTGACAGCATTAACCCTATATCCAAACTTCACTACTATTGAGGAGAGAATTAGATACAACGTACAAATACCTGTATCTCTTCCTCCTCAATTGTGGTGAACCCCCTCTATACATCTCATTGTCCGCACCTGTTAAAATCAAGTGGATCTGGCTTCCACTGATTGAAAGTGCAGCAGTCAATACCTTCCGTCCGCATCAGGTTCGCCTTCGCTACTTTCTGGGCAGCTTGTTCTGCCATGGTTCTTTGAGCTTTTTAAACATTTATTGACCATTACATGTAAATAAGGAACAGAAGTATCATGCAAGCCCTGATGAAGCACATCTAGTGCGAAACTAGTTGGCAATATCGCATCTACTTTTCTTCTAATTATAACCCTCATTTCCTTTTTTGTATAAATCATGTAAATTTGGTCGTGATCTTGTATATTTCATTTTTTGCTAACTTATTTTATGAAATGTGAAACTTTATATCTATATAATTAAATTATTTTTGATATCTAAAAACCTTGTGTTTTGTGCGCCTACCTTCGATACTAAGAGCAACACACCTCACGTAAAAATCCCTATATTTGGAGAGGAGACTTCTCTCCTCCCCTTATATAAGCTAACCTTTTTATTTTTTGCTTATTTTATGCAATCTATATGGTGTGTAATATGCTCGATGGGCTATCTAAAATTGTATAAGCCTATCTTGAAGGGAATCCAATATCTAAAAAGAGAACCCCCATATTTTCCCCCATTCCTCTTCTTCCAACTCCGGATCGATCATCCCGCAACCATCTCGCTCAGAGCCCACCTATATCAGGTGACGACATTGAAACAAGATGGGTATATAACCTAAAAATAGATTTTTTACCACCTCCTGTACTTACTATTTGTTTTAGGACAGACTACATAAGGTGCAATGGGCCTTGAGAAAATTGACCATGTAGTGGGATTTCATAAAACACACATTCATTTCAAACTGAGTAGACTTTTTTGATTTAGGTTAAGCCCAGATGCAATTTTCCTGCATTGCATTAGCAGCTCACTGACTGCTAATGCTTAGTATGTGCTCTACTGATACATGAGTCTTTAATGACAGGTCCACTTTATATATAATTATGGTGACAAACTGAGCAAAAGTTAAAAGTGGGACTTTATTAAGCCTCTTTTGAAAAATGATTACGCCCTCTTGGTGGAGTAAACCCAAACCAGCCTTCAGTTCTGGATGTGATGATGTACAGTATACAGTAAAGCCAGCCATAGACTGTTCAATTTTCTTTCCTGCAACTACAGGAATCTCTTCGGAGCTATTGTGTTCTCCCAGCGGGGGGTCATGGGGAGCCCATCCGTGTTGGGAGAACACACAGTGATTGCCGGTGGGGGGTCACAGGGAGCCATACCAGCCAGAAGAACACACAGTGATTATCACCGTTGGCAATAATCACATGGAAAATTGGACATGCTGGTTGTACCTAAGTCGATCGATGAATTGACTTGGGTACAACCAGCCTGCTCATGGATGGTTCGAATATCAGCCACTTCCTACTGAACCAGCTAAAATTTGCACCGTTTATGGCTGGCAAAATAATCACTCACCAGGATTAGATAAGATGAAAGGACAGAGCTTTTGATAATTTTTTTTTTTTTTTATGAAACACAATAATTATATATTATTATTTTCTCACAGATAAATCAACATACCGGAAAAATGAAGACCTATATGTACAACGACCAACAACACGCATGCGATTATCAAAATATGCCTCTTATAATACTTACCACCATTGTGAGCAGTGCCATCAGTACATGGGATACAACCCTAGATTTCAGGTAAGTAACAGTAAGGAAATATAAATAATAGGATCTATAGTTATGAGTCTGTAGATATTTTATGATATATGGGTATATGTTATATTGGAAGGGCTAAATGCAGTAGTCAATAGTAACTGTTCCAAAACCATCATATTTCTGTACCTCAGGCCAAGCACATTAAGAGCTTATGTTTGCGACGGACATGCTTTGCATTACCATACTACACAAGTCTATGTGAATTCACAACCTGCTTGAAGCAGGTCAGAAGGAGATCAACTGCAGGTGAAATGCACCTGCCAATTAATTCTGATTGACCTCAGAAGCATCTCAAACTGATGTCATCTAAACAATCTCAAAGCCCGTTGACACAGTCCATAAACTTTTTATCTGCATTAGGATATTGTTTGTTATTAGGGTCCACGTTGACCAGTGTTTTTTCTTCCTGTCTTTGACATACAATTGGAACACATGTCAAATACGGGTCAGAAAAATCCCATTGACTTTAATTGGGTGGTACAGATGAGCGTTCAGAGACTGCATTTGATGTGCTTTTATTAGCACTGCATTTCTTTGGACAAGACGACATGTCCTTCTGAGGTGTGTTTTAAACTGCAGGTCTAACGCAACCTTTTGTTGTCATATGTTGCAATTGCCATTCTAAAGAATGCTGTTAACATAAGTCCTTACTCTTTGCAATAAGCCTCTTTCAGGTAGGGCAAATCAAAGTGTAGTAATTTAAAGCAACAATAAGGTTACTGTAATCCATTGGTGCTCAACCTATGGCACTTCAGCTGTTTCAGAACTACAAGTTCTCATGAGGCATTGCAAGGCTGACAGTTAAAAGCATGACTCACAAAGACATGATGGGACTTGTAGTTTTGCAACAGCTGGAGGGCCACAGGTTGAGCACCCATGCTGTAGTCCAAGGAAAGTGATGGAAGCTAAATGTCATATATTTTTTTTTTTTACTGTATTCTGCACATACAACCATATTGAATAAATATATCAAATGTCAAATATGTGACATGCTGCTTCAGACAAGATCAGGCTCCCCGCGCCACAATCACGTCTCAGTTTCTTGCTCAGCTTGTCTCCACTGAAGCAATAAATTGTACCAACAACAGGATTACCACATGCTGAGATGCAAAATAATATTCTTGTTTTATTTAAAGAGTCAGCAGGGACAAGTTCTATTCTGACATGTTTCCTTCTAGGCACAGCGCTTCTCAAAGAGAAACAAGGAGCTGTACCTAGCATTCCTGTGGCTGTTTTAATAAAGAGTAATGAAGAGTATTAATTTGGAACTCATAGTGTGGCATTCCTGTTGGTGCAACTTATTGAGTAAATAGTTCTTAAAGGGGAAAAAAAAATTATTGATTCAACTGTTTCCCAAAAGAAGAAATATTGAAAGAAAAGGGTCACATCCTGTTGTAAATTTGGTTTGGTGCTTTATTTCATAATCCATAAAAAGGCTGCATATATACAGTATGTTGTCTTCACTTAAAGAACCACACTCCCCCAGTGGTCTTAGCTCTAGAAAATCGTATCTTTCGATAATCCTTGTTGGTGCAGATACGAGCTGCAAGGAGCCAACGTGCAAATGGTCCGTGAATATCAGGAGGTAAAGATTTGGCGCGGTGCTGTGTATCTGGGTTTACCTTTACTGCTTCCCAGATCAGGTATATTCAAGGCCATGCCGTAAATGAGAACTGTCACAGTTGCTTTTGTATCAACCCATCAAGTAACTGGTGTCATAACTGATCACATGTGCAGCACCATGGCAGTTGCAGATCAAACAAAGGCTAAGATGGCAGCTTCATTGGCTGTAAAGATTGGGAGGGTTTAGTTCCACCTTAAAGCGGAGTTCCGCCCCCCAAAAAAATTAAAAGTCAGCCGTTACAAATACTGCAGCTGCTGACTTTTAATATATGGACACTTGCCTGTCCTGGGCGCCTGCGATGTCAGCACCCAAAGCTGATCTGTCCCTCGGCTCTCGGGTGGAGGCGCTGCCATCTTCGGTAAGGGAATCAGGCTTGCGGCTTCACTTCCTGGTTTCCTACTGTGCATGTGCGAGTCGGGCTGCAAGATCCTACTGGTCCCTGCTGTCCTTCTGGGACCTGTGAGTCTCCCAGAAGAAAGCGGGGGGGGGGGGGAGGAGGAGGCGCCAGACTTGGCATAGGTAGCCATGGCGACCTATGCCCGGAAGTGGGAGAAAATACCTGGATTACACAGATATCTGCTCCCTCCTCCCCCTGAAAGGTGCCAAATGTGACACCAGAGGGGGGGTGGATTCTGAAAAAGAGGAATTTGCATTTTTGGGTGGAACTCCACTTTTAAGTGTTAGTTCTTTAGTTCATTAACCCATAGCAACCAGTTAAAGTCTACACAATTGAAGCCAGGACTGCATAAAATGCAGTGTCCAAAGAAATGTTGTGTCCAAAGAAATGTAGTGCAAATAAAAGCATGTCAAAAGAATTAGAAGTTAAAGCTGAACTCCAGAAATGTATAACAAGCAACTAGATGCAGCTTATTCTTCATTAATACATCATTAAAATATAACTGAAGGCCAATGTTTTTTTTTTTTGTATAGAATAGTGAGGGGTTAGAACTGCTATCAGGGTTCCATTGCTGTCTTTGCCCTCTGTCTTGAACACCGGTGTCACCTGGAATGGTACTTTAAATGTATTTTTAATATGCAAGCAGTGTAAGTACCTCTTGCAATCCTATGTACAGCAGAGCTTAGAATGGGAGAGGCAGAAACAACACAAATGGGGAGATTTACTAAAACTGGTGCACACAGAATCTGGTGCAGCTTTGCATAGTAACTGATCAGCTTCTAGGTTGTATTGTCAAAGCTTAATTTGAACAAGCTGAAGTTAGAAACTAATTGGTTACTATGTACTGTACACAGTAGCTGCACCAGATTCTGTGTACACTGGCTTTAGTAAATCTCCCCCATAGAGCCAATCAGTTGTGCTGCAGTGCCCTGTGCTAAAAAGAGACATGAGGAGAGAAAAGAGGGAAATGGGAATTAGCTTATCAGTCTACTGATCTGTGTATTTAGCTGTTTGCTTGGAGCTTAGCTTTAGGACTTTTTAACTCAATATTGAATAAGACCTCTTGTTTTTTGGGTCCACTTATTTATTGAATTAGCATCTGTATTCCAAACCTGCAAAGAGCAGAAATGTTGGTATATCTTCTTATAATATTACTATATTGACTTTTCTTTTTGTCTTTGATGACAGATGTATGAATCCACATTACACGCTTTTGCATTCTCCTATTCCATGCTGGGAGAGGAAATACAGTTACACTTCATCATACCTAAATCCAAAGAGCACCATTTTGTGTTCAGTCAACCAGGTGGCCAGCTTGAAAGCATGAGATTACCACTTGTCTCGGATAAGGTAAGAGCAAAGATTTGTCCCGGGCCTAAGCTGTTGGATTGTTACTGTCAGATATAAGAGACTCCGTGGTTGAAGTATTGCTTAGTATACTGTATGTTATGGACCATTGTAGAATTGCAACATATTGTACTTTTTCTTTCATGTTTCAAGTGAATTTTACTCCAGACTTCTTGATAACAGTGGTGTCCGTTTATAAAAGATGAGCTGATATAGTACTCATACAAGAGACACATATCTCGCAGGAGTCAAATCTTAAAATAAGTTCACCGGAATACCCACTATGGTACTACGGAGACTCACCGACTAAACGGGCAAAGGGAGTTGCCATAGGTTTTGCCAAGGAAGTAAGATTTGTCCTGGGAGAGAGAAAAGCAGATCCCGAGGGGCGGTATCTTTTACTTAGAGGAAAAATAAATGAAGTGGATTATTCTATTGCAAATATTTACTGTCCAAACACGAACTCCATGAGATTTCTTAGGGGGGTCACCGAGATGTTTATGGATTTCAGGATAGGCCGGGTAGTTGTTGCTGGCGACATGAATCTCTGTCTGGATCCAGAAGTCGACTGTACGTCTCGTGTACAGCGGACTGGAGATGCACAAAGAAAATTACTTAAAAAAAAATTACATCAACTTCAACTGATAGATGTTTGGAGAATACAACATCCGAAAACACGGGATTACTCATTCCACTCCGCTGTACACGGGACGTACTCCAGGATCGACTTCTTTTTAGTGGATCATAGTTCACTGGATGTAGTGACAGGTTCGGGAATTGGAATAACTACCCTGTCGGATCATGCGCCAGTTTCAATTAATGTAAAAATCGAGGGAGCTCCGAAAAGTAACACCACATGGAGACTTAACGAGGATTTAATACAGGATGAAGAGGTTGTAGAAAGGATAAAACGGGAATTAGAATGGTATTTCAAGGCAAACTGCTCAGAACATATGCCGGAATCATTAGTTTGGGAGGCTCACAAGGCCTATATTAGGGGCATACTGATCGCAATAGGATCAGCGAAAAAAAAAGAAAGTAAGAAGAAATACGATGAGTTATATAAAAGTATCTTTGATCTTGAACAGACCCATAAACAAACAGGAGGGCAAGAAACAGAGCGTAATGTTATCCTAAAAAGAGAGGAATTAAGAGATCTTATTGAATGTGAAAATAGAGCGGTATTTCATAGACGTAAGAAAGAGAAGTATCAATGGGGAGACTTGTCGGGTAAATTCCTAGCAAAAGGGCTCAAAAACAAACCTAAGGGTAATTTTATAGAAAGCATTCAAACGGGTAAAGGGGGTAAGGTACATACAACATCTGAGATCGCAAGAGTATTTCAAGAATACTATGGGAAGTTATATTCGATATCGCAAGGGGACCCCCCCGAAAAAATTAAAAGGAGAAGTGATAATGCAAAAAAATTCCTAAACAACACAGGTTTAAATAAAATACCCGAGGATAAAATTAGCTTTTTAGAAGAACCTATAACGGAAATGGAAATTCGTAACAATTTAAAGGAGTCACCAAAGGGGAAAAGCCCAGGCCCCGATGGGTTAACAACTGCATATTACCTAAAGTTCAGTGACATTCTGATCCCCAGGATGTGCTCTTATATAAACGGTATTGGTTCAAATTGGGATATTCGCCGAGAGGCATTAGAGGCCGCTATTACAATAATTCCCAAGATAGGTAAAGATCCCTCCTTATGTTCTAGTTTTAGACCCATCTCGCTATTAAATGCGGACGTAAAATTGTTTGCCAAAATCTTAGCCGGGAGAATGAAAATAATCATGAAAGATTTAGTACATACTGATCAAGTAGGCTTTGTCCCTGGGAGGGAAGGTAGGGACAACAGCATCAGAACACTCCTGTTAACACAGATATTAAAAGATAATAAATCCCCAGGTCTACTCCTGTCTATAGACGCCGAAAAGGCGTTCGACAGGGTAGACTGGGGATTTCTACTGAACACATTGGAGTTCATTGGGATCGGTCCAAAAATGATGGGGTGGATAAATGCTCTGTATAAACACCCAACAGCAAGAGTCAAAGTGAATGAGACACTATCAGGGACTTTTGAGATGTTCAATGGGACCCGACAGGGGTGCCCCCTGTCCCCTCTTTTATTTATTTTATCTTTGGAACCATTGCTGGACGGGATTAGAAATAACCCGGACATCAGGGGGATTCAAACAAATGATGGGGAACATAAACTCGCAGCATTCGCCGACGATATCTTACTATATATAACGAACCCAACTATAACCCTCCCGAATCTATTAAAAACTCTTAAATTGTATGGAGATGTGTCAAATTTCAAAATCAATCCTCTAAAATCAGAAATCCTTAATATTAGCGTGAACGCACAGGACGTACGGAGATATAAGCAAGAGTTTCCATTTATTTGGAAAGATATCGAGATAAAATATTTGGGAGTTAATATCACAGCATCCCCGGAGCTAATTTACCTACAGAATTTTATCCCGTTATTAAATGATATTAAAATTGATTTAAAGAGAATTGCATCTAGACAAAGATCTCTACTAGGGAGAATAAATTGTTTTAAAATGTTTATCCTCCCTAAGATATTATATAAAATTCAAATGTTACCAATCGTATTACCAGGTGCTTACTTTAAAATATTAAAACAGTTATTAAATAGGTTTATATGGCGGAGCAAAAAACCGCGCATAAGTATGGAAATATTAATTAGAGATAAGGAACGTGGTGGTTTGGGGGTACCTGATATTTACACATATTATACGGCTATTCACATGGCACGGGTGGTTGATTGGGTTAGAGATAACAATGAGAAAAGGTGGGTTAGATTAGAAAGTTGCTCAAATAAATCACGGTTAGGAAAAGAGATTTGGATACCGCCACATTTCAGACAACAAAATACGCATATGCACACGATCACATTGGCATCCATGTCCATATGGGATAGAACACACAAAAAGCACAGATGGGGCTTTAACTCCCCATTAATCCCTCTATTCGACACAAATTTTTTTGCACCAGTGAAAATAGGCCTGTTTGGTAACTGGATTAAAAAACCAGACGCACAATTAAAAGATATATTAAAAGACGGCAAAATTCTTACCTACCAGGAATTAAGTAAAAAAAAGGAATTGTTTGAGCTGAACCGGTGGCGATATATGCAGCTGACGCATTTTGTAGATTCCTTCCCCTCCCTCCCGAGGTCAGATAGAAATTTGCTCCCTTTGGAGCGTTTGTGTTTGGCACCAAAAGGAGGAGGCGGGATCTCCTCAATTTACAAAATTTTGATGGGATTGAAAGATCCCGGTTTCCCTCCTTATATTAATAAATGGGAAGAGGAATTGGGAACAGGTAAAACCGAGTTAGAGGTCAGGAAAATATTAAAAAAGACGCATACTAGTTCAACTAACTGTGCATTAATCGAAATGAACTTCAAATGTTTAGCACGGTGGTATATAACCCCGGTCATAGCACACCGTTTTCGAGATGATACCTCCAAATATTGTTGGAGGGGCTGTCTTGAAGTGGGTACAATGTCACATATATGGTGGACCTGTCCAAAAATTAAAACATACTGGAATAACGTATTATTAGTAATTGAGGAGATAACCGGAATTAAAATACCTCCTGATCCATGGGTCTGTCTGTTCCACGGGACAGAAATGCCAACCAAACAGTATATGAGAACTTTACTTCCCCACGTACTAGATGCAGCAAAGAGTCTGATCCCCAAACAATGGAAGGACCCTATGAGTCCAACAGAGAGGAGCTGGTTTTGCAGAATCAATGATATATATTATGCTGAACAGCTCAGGTTCATGGGAGAGGAAGGAGAAAGAGGATTTAAATTAAAATGGCAGGATTGGGTTAATTTTAAACTTTCATCGAGGTATATAGATAGGATGATATAGTATAAGAAGTATAACGGGCAAAGAGAGATACAATACGAGACTGAATTTCGGAGATAGGGGAGGGCGGAGGGTGGGGTTAAGGGATGAGGGTGGGATGAGGGTCTGTCCGGCTAGGGGAAATTAATGTATTCATT
This sequence comes from Rana temporaria, assembly GCF_905171775.1. Taxonomy (NCBI): domain Eukaryota; kingdom Metazoa; phylum Chordata; class Amphibia; order Anura; family Ranidae; genus Rana; species Rana temporaria. The sequence continues at coordinate 79,582,409 of NC_053492.1, forward strand.
CACATATTTAAGTATTTTTTTTTTTTCTCTTTTGTATATTTATTGACATATATTTAAACGCACTTTTGCAATAACAAAATAACCAAAAAAAAAAAAGATGAGCTGTGTTCCTGATGGGCATCATCAAGGCTTTTTTTCTCAGATAATAGGTGCAGGAACTCAATCCTGCACTACAAACACTACGGGCACCTGCACCTCCCTTCTCCCCATCCTGCACTAAGTGGAAGCCACTCAGTACATCAGATCTGAGGGAGCCAAGCTGTCACTTGGAAACACAGAAGTCCGGCTTCTGTGTTTACAAGTGATAGCTTGGCTGCAACAGAGCGATAGTAGTGTGCAGGGAGCAGAGGGCCCAAGCTGGAGGTGGTAGAACAGAGTTCAACCAAGTTCCAACTGAAAAAAAGCCCTGATCATCATAGCTCATCTCAGATCATTAGTTGTTTATGTAAAGCTCTGTACACACGGCCAGGAATCCCATTAGTGTGATGGGATTCCTGGCAAGCTTGCCTTGCAAAGCCATGTTTACAAATGGCCACTCAAAAGAACCACCGTTCTTTTGAATGGCAAGAACACGGTGACGTCATCGACTACGGCGAGTCGGCGTCTCGTCACATTCGATTCCGGTCGCCGCCATCTTACTACACCCCACACTAACTTTGTATGCTACCGCACATGCGTCGAAGTGTTATCTAGCATGCACGGTTTTTATACACTCAGGTAATCATACAGACGACCGTTTTTCTCGGCAAGAAACACTCTGCTGGGAATTCCGACGGGAAAATACAGAGCAGGGTTCTCTATTTTCCCGTCGAGATTCCCGGCTGTTTTTCTGATGAGAAAACTGCTAGGGAGCATACACACGGCCGGGATTCCCAGCCAAATGCTCTCCTGGCAGTTTTTTTGCCAGGAAAACCGGTCATGTGTACGAGGCCTAACTGAGATGATCAGCGGAGAACATGTTCTCCGCTGATCATCTCAGCACACAGAGAATCTGACATTGACAGAAACAGAAATGGCCAGTTTATGAAGGTACGATCTCAGCACCTCACTGGCATCTGTTTCAGAATTTTCACTTGCAGATTCTTTAACCCAGAGGTGGAGAATCAGGGAGAGAACAGAGAGTCCCCGGAGAACTGAGGATGAAGGAGGAAGATTATTGACTTCCTTTCTTCCTCAGTCAGACCCCCCCTGTAAAAATGCTCCCCTGCCATGTTTATGTAAATATATATATATATATATATATATATATATATATATATATATATATATATATATATATATATATATATATCTCAAACAAGAGTGCAACACCAGGCCTAGATGCACAACTCGGCGCCACAGAACTAAGTTGTCTCTGAGAAAGCTAATTGACAGTAGAATGCATAAACAAGATAAAATAAAATAAAATAACCACTATCACTCTTTAAAAGGATATGAAAAAAATAAGCAGCTATTTAAAGTCCAAAAAAGTCAAAGACTAATAGAACACATAAATATTAAAAGTATCAAACTAGAACTGAAAGTCCAAATGATAAACAGCGCTGATTAAAGTTGGTTAAATGCCCAACTGCATAAAGGCATTCATGTGATGACGATGCAACAAAGATTTTCTACAGTGATGGGTGCTTCTAATGATAGGTATGTGATGGATCCTGCACCTGCTCCCAATCTTCACCACAAGTGAGGCACACTCCCCTTTGGGGTACAAACTCACCAGAGGGCCGATAAGAATAAGCGGTAACTTTCACTGGAACATCCGTCAGCACTGCTGGGGTCACCATGGGTTAATACTCCATATACATATACAAAAACAAGAAGGCACCAACATAGTGTAAACCCGCTTTTAATAGTAAAAAAAGTACCCCTTTTTGACACAATTGGTAAACCCCCGCTCCAAATGCACGTACCGTCAGTATACAGGTAATGAGCATATAAAGTAAGAGTGACTTCTAAATGGTGTCTGAGGCCCCAGAAGCTTGCGTGTTAGTTGCCACAGCGCTAATCTTCCTTCCTGGTCTAAGTGAACCACCAGTGAAGCGCACTCGTCACTTCCGGTTTCCGGATCGCCGAAATAGTCCCACCCTGACCGGTTTCGTCATCCAATCGCTTTCAATGACTTCAACTGGTGTAGGGGGACTTTAACTTTATTATTTTATTAATGAGGTGTAGCGTGATGTAGTGAAGAAAAGTATACCGCTCTAAAAACAATCAATCCCCATTGCTTCCGTCCCAACAAACCAAGAGGGTTCTGGCTGTGCTCAATTACCATGAGATGAAAGAAAAATCCTGGATCGCCGCACTCCTCAAAACACGATGTCTTTATTCAAAACATGAAAAAACAACAAAAATTCAAATGGAAAAAACAGCCAAAATTCATGCAGTCAACCAAGAAGTGGATTAGGAAAAAAGAGCTGACATGTTTCACATCCTGTGATGCTTACTCGTAGCTAGTGAACAAATGACTAACATGTGCTTAAATAGGGGAGGGAAAGAGGTGAATGGGGCGTTTCACCAAACACTCCCAGGTGATCATTAGTCAAAGGAACACCATTTTCCTTGATGTATCACGCATGAGGTGCTCCTGTGTATGAGATTAAAAAAGATTTGTGAATGAAATAATATCTCATTTCTCAAACTCTTGATGGTGAAACCAAACATGAGAAAAAAAAAAAAAGGAGAGACCCCATGTGTGAGACACATATATATGTCATAACTAGTGAAAAGGATGGATGAACAACAACAAATAAAACAAATAATAATACATTTTGTGTGACATTGTAAAAGGGTTGTGAAGTAGACATATGTGGCTATATGTGGCTATAGGGTGAAATAGGCAATAAATAAAGAATGTGGAAATTCTGAAGACTGCAGCCTTTTGTATATCTAAAAACAAACAACATTTATATGTATAAAAATACAATATTTTAATTAAAATGGTATATGTGTGGTTATGATACCATGCACTATGTCGCTGCGCATTTCTGGTTTGCATGTCATTATTAAACGTATATAGTCATGTAATGTCTATATAAAAAGAAAGAAGCAATATATATGCTTCAAAAAATTACATAATGAACAAAAACCAAACCTGAAATGACGCAGCGGTATGTGTCAAGGGCAGAACCTGTTGGAAAGCTCCACTATCATTTATCTTCTATTTTTTATATTATATATTTAAATTGAGGCACAGAATTAGTGCCTATTTAGAAAGAAGGATGATAAAGGAGCCGCAATGTTCCTAATGTCCCCAAAAAAGAGAAAACACCTACTCATTTTGAGAAAAAGTGATCAGAAAAATTTGGCCAAAGGAAAGAAGTATATACAATAAGAATCTGAAACAAAACAGAAAATTATATGTTTCATATATAATGGGGTATATTGGGGTATGGAATGATCATGTGAACCAGCCAGACCCAACTAATAAAAGTGGGACACATCCCACTCAAAGTTGAGCCCCGAAGGGCGTCTGGAATTAAGAATAAAAATCCATCGGACTTCTTGCCTGCACAGTATGTTGAATTTATCTCCACCTCTAGCTGGTTTTGTGATTCTTTCTAGCCCTTGAATGACTAAACTAGAAGTGTTCTTGTCATGAGCAATGTTCCAATGTCGCGTGATGTACTAAGGTGGACGGTCTCCTCTGAGAATGCTGTGTACTCAGCAGCGGCAATGTGCCGTTGCTTAGTAAATGGACACCTCTGTGGTTCACTGATTTTCTGGTACTGCAATTTTGCTGTCTCGCAAGATTACAGAACCAGGAGGCGTTCTCCACAGTTTGAAGCATATGTAGATCGCTTCACTCCTCACAGGCACTCGACGAGACGAGACGAGAGAGATCATAGCAGTGGTTATTTTCCGCTGTTTGATAAATGGACACCTATGGCTCACTTTTGATACATAAAATCTGTTGTAAATTTGGTAGTTTGCACTAATCCTGGGTATAGTCTTTTCTTATGTAACATAGACTTTCTTCTCTTATGTACAGAGTGCTGACTGTGTGAAAAGCCCCATCTTCACACCCACAACGGGCCGCCATGAACACGGTCTATTTAACTTGTATCATGCTATGGATGGCAGCAGCCATTTACACATCTTAGTCGTTAAGGAGTATGAGATGGCAATCTATAAGAAGTATTGGCCCAACCACATTATGCTGGTCTTGCCTAGTATCTTCAATAGTTCCGGAGTGGGTAAGTGTCAACAGTATCTAGCCCTATGAAATCCTCCCTGTAAAGGGAATTTATAGTGTATATCAGTGTGCTTATATGCTAGGCCCTTATTGTAATGTTTACCAAAAGGTCATTTCGAACCTCACTTTTTACATGCTTACTGTACCATATTTCGCATTTCATATGTTGATGATGTTCCAGGTAGCGGCTGAGCATTTTTTTCTTAATGAATTTGGCCTTCTGGATTTATAGCTGCTAAGATAAAAATAAATATTTAAAGAGGGCATTGTTCCAGACCAGTCTCCAGATTGGGTTCCCTAACCTCTTAATGCAAGCTTTCCATAGACTGGAATTTCTAAAACTGTTCACTAGTGTTGAGCAGAATATGCCATATTCGATTTCGCGATATATCTCGAATATATATTCGAATATTCGAGATATATTCGCTAAATTCGAATATTCGTGATATTTTATCGAAATTAAATGTTTGCGATTTTTCGCTATTGCGAATGCGAAAATAATTGCGATTTATTTGATAACTGCGGTAGGAGCACTCTGATTGGCTCAGAATATTCGTGATATTTTATCGAAATATCGCAACATGCGAATGCGATATTTATTGCGCAATTTCGAGAAATGCTGGAGGAGCGCTCTGATTGGCTCAGAATATTCGTGATATTTTATCGAAATATCGCAACATGCGAATGCGATATTTATTGCGCAATTTCGACAAATGCTGTAGGAGCACTCTGATTGGCTCAGAATATTCGTGATATTTTACAATACAAAATAATTGCGAATATTCGGCAAATGCGGAAGGAGCACTCTGATTGGCTCAGAATATTCTTGATATTTTACAATACAAAATAATTGCGAATATTCGGCAAATGCAGAAGGAGCACTCTGATTGGCTCAGAATATTCTTGATATTTTACAATACAAAATAATTGCGAATATTCGGCAAATGCAGAAGGAGCACTCTGATTGGCTCAGAATATTCTTGATATTTTACAATACAAAATAATTGCGAATATTCGGCAAATGCAGAAGGAGCACTCTGATTGGCTCAGAATATTCTTGATATTTTACAATACAAAATAATTGCGAATATTCGGCAAATGCAGAAGGAGCACTCTGATTGGCTCAGAATATTCTTGATATTTTACAATACAAAATAATTGCGAATATTCTGCAAATGCGGAAGGAGCACTCTGATTGGCTCAGAATATTCGTGATATTTTACAATACAAAATAAAAAGTGTTTTGCATTGGTGGTGATTCTTTACTCTATCCATCTGTCACAGCCATTTGTCAATCAAACACCTTGAAGATTGAACACGTTCATGCTGCATGCTTTGGACTTTTATTCACTTCACTTATCATAAGTCATAAGACATTTTGATGAAAGATTATTTTTTAATTATTGGGACTATATTTCTTTATATATTTGTTTCACTGTGTATTTCACAAGTTATTTGCGCTTGCTTATTTTATAATTTGCCCACATGTCTTGTCACTAGACATATTTTTTATTCTTGTAGAGCGACTCCATTTTCTGTCTTGTATTAATTTATGTTGTATAACATTTTTGAGTTGCTGCTGTATTCTCCCCTTTTTTAAGGTATGCGCAATTTTTTCCTTCTTACAAAAAATAATAATATCAAACAAACAATATTCATAACATACACATACACAAAGCCCCCCCATCAGAGACAATCAGAGTTCTCCTACCACAGTTATCGAAAATTCGCAATCATTTTCGCATTCGCAATAGCGAAAAATCGCAATTTTTTTTTTTTCAATTTGGCAACATAAAAGGATCGCCTCAGCTTAGCTACTCGGCCCAGGGTCTCTAATCATACCAGCAATGCTTTTAGACGTCGATAGGATGTGATCTGTTTTAAAATAGACAATAACATCTGCCTAAGCACAGGATGAATCAATAGACAATAACATCTGCCTAAAGCCAGCCATAGATGGTTCAAATCTTGGTCGGTTCAGCAATGACCAGCTGAAATTCAATCCATGTATGGACAGGCTGAATGTACCCAAGCTAGCTGTAATAACTGTGCTCTACCGAAGATATGGGGGGGGGGGGGGTGTCTGGGGGTTGGGAGATCACATTGGCTCCGTAGGAGGGATTCCCTCATCAATACTGACTGCAGTGATGGGAAAATTGAGCAATTTTCTTTCCTGCAACCCATTAATTCAGAAAAGAAAATCACTCCGTCTATGGCCAGCTTAAAGGGGTTGTAAAGCTTAATATTTATTTTTCTTAATAACAAACAAGTTATACTTACCTCCACTGTGCAGCTTGTTTTGCACAGAGTGGCCCCGATCCACGTCTTATGGGGTCCCTTGGCGACTGTCTCGGCTCCTTCATGCTTCTGGTAACCCCCCTGGAAAGCGCTCCCCCGGCCCTTGCGTCATTGGAGTTGATTGACAGCAGTGCAAGCCAATGGATGCGCTGCTATCAATGGCACGAAAAAACATCCAACCCCCCGGTTTACTTACCTGAGCCCTCGAAAGTCCCATGTTGAGAACGTGTTTGATCTCGGCGTGGTCTTCTCGGCTCTTCATTGGATTGTTTTTTCACCTTAATGTATAGGATGCATTAAGGTGAAAAAACATGAAGGTTTACAACCACTTTAAGTACAGGATGAGACAATAGACAATGACATCCCCCTTTCCATTGTGGTTGGACCAAGGTGTTGGTGCTATCTGTGGCTAAAAATGTTGGGGTATTTATATGATATGCGCCCCTAATGAGATGCTGGAATTTATCACATTAGTGGTAAGCTTCAGATGGATTCCTGTTGATTGAAAAACCTAACTTTTAACCATAACGTAGACTCTAGTAAATTTCCCTGGAAAAAAATAAATAAAAATGTTGTTACTGTGAGAGTAGGTGGGTAGAGATGGAATGGCAGAACGTGGCCTGTAAGGTGAACTTCCACTTTAAGAATGTAGCGCCTGGGTACTTTATAGTACCGGTGCTAGTTAATTTTAGAGGGAGATCAGACTGTAGTTAAACTCTGATACAAATTGTTAAGTGCAAAACAGGGTCTCTGTCTCAGCTTGGCTGTGCTGTATGCTATTCTGTTGCATTTGGGTGTTTTTCCAGCCCCGGTGCTGCAGGTGGCAGCAGAGGAGTCAAGGTTTGGGTGCTCTTTCCCAGCAGCCAATCAGGAGGGTTTGGCCTTGCTGTGCATGCTGGGGAGGGGTATTTATGAGGCAGACGCCATTAGTTCTGGGTCTTCTTCGAGTGTGACACCCACCTTTAGGGTGACCACATCACAGCGCCCCGGCGTTATGGCCTACCTGGCCGGGGCGTGCGTGCCACGCGGTGTTCCTGGTTCCGGGACCATGTTGGCCCGAAGCATCTGAACAGCGGCGGGAACCCAGTGAGCGACTGGGTTCCCACCTTTGAGGATCCCAAGCTGTATTGCTGTTCGGTGGGGAGTCTGTCTGAGGAGCGCCATTGAGAGGCTGGTGATCCAAAAGGGCCTCAAAAAAAAACAGGGATCAAGGTAGCCAGACACTGAAGGATTGATCATCTGTCAGTCTGTACCTGAGCAACAAGTTGAAGGAGATCCAGGCATAATTTATCTAAGGAGGATTGCCTCCGTAACTACAAGTCAGAGAGGGCCTGTGGCAGAGGTGTCTCTCTGAAGTTCACCAAGGAGGGTCTGTGGCAGAGACTTTTCCTCAAGTTCAAGTTCACCAAGGAGGGTCTGTGGCAGAGACTTTTCCTCAAGTTCAAGTTCACCAAGGAGGGTCTGTGGCAGAGACTTTATCCTACAAATGTTCGAGTGATACTCCGGCTGCCAGGTCAGTGAGAGAGGCTTGTCTGGGTATGCTAAACCCACTCAGGCAGGAGTGGCACAGAGAAGTGTTACGCTTGGGATCAGGACTGTTTCCCTATCATCACGCCTGAATCTGCTATTTTCTTCTTCAAGTTTACTTTCCTCACCACAAGTTTATTGTTTTTACCCGGCTGGGTAATAAAGAGCACAGCAAAGAGCACCTATTGTGGACATTCCTTTACTTCTACCAAATGCAATACGCATCATTCACCCCTAGGAATTCGATGGAGCCATGAGGTAAATGTGCCACCCAAAAAAAACAGCAGCTCCACCGGGGGTAGTGCTACAAGAATAAAGACCTATTTTTATTTCTTTCCAGTAGAACATTTTCTGTATGTATTTATCTGCAAAATGCTTTAATTTACAGTAAGAGCTCAGCATGAATCAGAGCATGGACTGAGGTACAGCAGGGCAGAGAATTACATTGATTAATTGAAATCAGACTGTGGTGCGGGTTGTAATAACACTGAGCTGTTTGCTGATACTTGACATTCGTTATCAGTTTTGTATTATTTGTCTCCTCATTACTCACACACACCGCGATGATACCTCTGACCTCTGAAACAAAACGCCTTTTTTTTACTAACTTCTATTTCAGCTTATTTCTCTCTTTCTTATATTCTCTTTCACACTTTGTTAGTTAATTACAGCTTTATCTCAGCATGTATTGGTGATGGTGAACACTGTCAGGTTGTTTCGGGTAAATAATTGTTGATGTGCTATATAATCACAGTGCCAGCAAGTGTATAAACTTTTGTTACAAATCTAGCTCTGGTATCTCATTTGGAGTTTTCTGGTCCATAGGGACAACTAAAAACCAGCTACGCAGATTACACTGTTGTACAATCTGTTCAATATAGGGCAGGAGATTGGGTATAAAATGAGGAAAGATATACCTGTGCTCAAATCCCAATAGCTTCTACATGTATATAACCTAGCAGGTGCTAAAGGGGTGTTACCACATATTAACACTAAAAACTCTGGAAGAGCCCTCTGCACACTGTAACACACTCTATCTAGCAAACTTTGCAATAAAAAAAATGGGACATAGACCCCTTTCACACCTGCAGACCGTATGTCCACTTTTTCATCCATCCGTGTGCGGATGAAAAAGGGACATACATTGGACCCTATGAGATTGCGGGTGTCAGTGGATGAACATCCGCTGACACCTGATCTCGTCCGCCTCCGCAATGCTCCGATTCTGCAGACGGAAGAAAATCCTATTTTTCCTTCCGTCATCGGATCGAGTAAACACAGACATACGGTCCGTGTTCATCCGATCCCCCCATAGGGGAGAGCAGAGAAAAGACAGGGCGGTCCCTGCACAGTGTGCGGGGACCGCCCTGTCATCCGCCGGCTCAGCGGGGATCAACAGAGCGATCCCCGCTGAGCATACCGAGGTTCACGGGGCAGGTCATTACTGATCCGCCCCGTGTGAAAGGGCCCTTAGGCTCCATTTACACATTGGAAGAAAAATACCGCGCTAAAAGACAATAAATTGCTAGTAAAGCTGCAACAACGGAGTGTTATACAAACACAACAACATAGAACAAAGGGGAAAAGATGTTGCGCTAAAATAAAAAATCTGAACAATAAGATTGAGGTAAATTAATTATGAAGCCAGTAAACCCAAATCAATGAGGGACTAGAAAGAGGATATAATTCAGTCCTACTGCGTCCACAGAAATAAAGTTCATATGAGAGTAAACAAATGTTGAGGAGCAAATATAAACACCATGAGCCAGTAAGAATTGGAGGCTTACCGAATGGCAAGCAATGTATGCTTGCGGCTGCAAACCCCAGCCAGGGCCTTTAGGTGATCCTCACAGGGGGAGGTGGGAGGAGAAGAAGATTCTTGAAGCCAGAACATGTATGAACATCAGCAAGTGGTTAAAACCCTAGCCTGGGCCTTTAAAACTCCTGGACAGTAATGATAGTCCTAAGTATCCTCCTCTGCTGCCAATTCCAGCGAAGTCTCCTCTCCATTTACACATTGGTGTTCTGTTTTGTGGGCCACAATTTATGCCCACGATTGAGTAAAGGCCACAAATCGAGGGACACCCTTGCAATCCCCGCTATTTTGGATGGCACCAAATCGTGGTGCGATTTTGCCCTGATTGTCTCCCAATGAATCATGGTAAAATCGCTGTAAAATTGCGGTAAAAATTTGCAAACAGAATCGCGGGGCGCCCAACGCCCAAAAGAAGTAGAAGAACTTATTTTGGGCATTGGGTTTCCTGCGATTCGATTTGCAAGTTTTTACCGTGATTTTACTGCGATTCGTCGGGTGACAAAATTGCGCCGTGATTTGGTGCCATTTAAAATAGCGGGGATCGCAAGGGCGTCCCACGATTTGTGGCATTTCTGAATCGCGGGCCAAGGTGTGAATGGAGCCTTAAAGTGGTACTAAAGACTAGCTTTTTGTTTTTTTTAAATAACAAACGTGTTATACTTACCTGCTCTGTGCATTGGTTTTGCACAGAGAAGCCCAGATCTTCCTCTTCTCAGGTCCCTTTTCGGCACTCCTGGCCCCTCCCTCCTGTTGAGTGCCCCCACAGCAAGCAGCTTGCTATAGGGGCACCCGAGCCGAGTCATAGCTCCTTGTGTCCATTCAAACGTGGATCAACATCACTGTATCAAAATGGACTCAGGTAAGTAATAGGGGGGCTGAGGGGGGCTGCTGCACTCAGAAGGCTTTTTATCATAGAATGCATTTAGATAAAAAAAAAACTTCTGTCTTTACAACCACTTTAAAAAGACATGTTTAAGCTGGTCAACTGCGTCAAAGTAATCCCTCTGTGGCCAGTCCTACTCTGCTCTGCAAAATGCTAATGCTACATTGGATACAGTGCCAATATGAGGCAGATAGGCACAAGTTGTAGGAGAGCTACAAGTCTCAAGTCTTGTCACTGACCTGCAAATTTAATAGAAGAAAGGTATACCTGTGCTCAAATCCCAATAGTTTTTACATGTTTGAGTTCTTTCTTCTACTGCATTGCAGGTCAGTGACCAGACCTGAGACTTGTAGCTTTCCTATAACTTGTGTCTATCTGCCCCATATTGTATCCAATGTAGCACTTGCATTTTGCAGAGCAGAATAAAACAGGCCAGAGAGGGATTACTTTGATGCGGTTGGCCAGCTTAAACATGTATTGCAATATATGTGAACTAAAAATCGAAAATTTTTATTGCAAAGTTTGCTAGAGAGAGTGTTGCAATGTGCAGAAGAGGGTTCATCCAGAATTTTTGGATATACAATGAGGTGCGTTTTAGGTAGGCCCTTACAAATCGCAAAACAATGGAGAGTCAAGTAACATGTATTTCTTGTGTAACGCAAGTGTTTTGATGCTTTGTAATATGTGTATTACAATGCAAAGGTATGGACAGGGCCTAAACATAAAATAAATAGTTATGAAAAAAATATATATTTCTGTGTTTTCTCTTTTTTCTTCAATTTTCTTTCTAGTATTTATCTTACAGTGTTCACTACATGCACTGATGTGCAGGATAACTGCTTTGATATTGTGCCCAGTTGGACAATTGCGACTGTTGTGTTATCATACCATCTTTGATCACATACCCATCTGTGTTGCCAATTCTTGTTATTGACTGTATCGTTGTGACAAATATTATGTTTATTCCAACGCCTTTCCTAGAATTTCAATAAACACTATTGAAAAAAAAAACACAAATAAATATATATATATATATATATATATATATATATATATATATATACATATAATTTCCTTAGGTTTAGCTAAATGGGGTAGGATTAGAATCCACATAGCATGACAGATGTATTATCTGTCTCTTTGAGAGATGCATATATTGACTTTTGAGAGCCTGTCTAGGTAGGAAAAGATGAATAAGGCCCCTTTCACACGGGGACGGATCCGCTTTCAGCGGTCCGCCAGCTCAGCGGGAGATCTCTCCGCAGATCTCTGCTGAGCCGGCGGATGACAAGTCCCTCTCTGCTCACTGAGCGGGGAGGGGCTTGTCCAGCGCCGTTGTGTCCTATGGAGAGATCTGATGAAAACGGAAAGCATGTCTGTTTTTATCAGATCTCACCCGATCCGATCCACCATGGATGGATGGCGATGTATCGCCAATGCATCTGATTTTAGCGGATCAGGTCGGATGTCAGCGGACAACCTCTGCAACGTTCAGGCTCCCCCCCGGGCTGAGCCTCTACACACGTCGGCTACGCCTCAGGCTTAGGCCTAACCTTCAGCTGCGGCTTCACACACAGCCCCCAGGCCTCAGCCTGGAGCTAAAAGAACATTCATCACCTGACTCATTCCCCTTAAATAGACTCTCCCAGCATGCTTAGCCACAAATATGATTGGATGAGAAATTATGTCTATTCACAACCTAAAAATCACTGTGGTCATGTCATTCTAATGCCAAAGGCAGCAGTGCCACCTATTGACAAAAGAGAGAAATGAGTGGATACAACTCCCAATTAGCCAGGTTAATTACCACCTAGCATAACTAAATTTGTTAGCAACCCTGCCTAATACCAGGGTGCTACACCCATCACCATCGGAAAAGGTAAAAGAACAAAATTTACTTTTTAGGTGCCAGCAAGAACATACACGCAAAATCAATAAATTGTATTATTCCAAATATGTATAAAACATTGTTCATAAAAAACAAAGCCAATAAAATGAACCTCCCTCAAGTACCTCCCACAGAATAGCAGACACCTAAAACCCCAAATAGGTAAACAGTTCTTAACTGAAGAACGAATAAGCGAAACATGTTGAGATTGAGCAAGACTGCCTACCTACGAAGGACACCTAATTTGTTATTCTTAATTCAGTTGTGAACTATTTACCTATTTGATGTTCTAGGTGTCTGTTATTATTTTCCTTTTTCAATTGTAGTATAGGATGTTGGTGCCTTTCGTAAAGCTTCAATTTTTTCACACACTAATTTACCTGTCACCATTCTTGACATAGACATCTATTTGTCTGAGAATGGCTGAGACATCAGGACCTGGGCAAGGACTTTCTATAAATCTATACCTCCAGTTATTAGACGTAATATGCTTTCATTTTCAACAAATCATAATGCGCTCCTCTGCCTGTCAGGTATGAGGGTCCCTAGGGTGAGTAAAAGCCTTTCTGACAATAAAGAAGGGGATGTGTGGGCGAAAAGATGCCTTATGACAAACAGATGTAAGACACTAGTATGTTAGGAATAATGGCAGGTTGACTTTAATCCATCTACCAGGTCATCAAGCAATAGGAAAAATGGTAATAAATAATTCTGTGTGCACAGCTGAGTAAATGCATCTGCAAAGTAGCATAACCTTTATTTTGTCTATATTGGTTTGTACAAGGATCTGTCATTTCAGTACAATAATGCCCACTGTTTTGTTTGTTCCTTAGGAGCTGCTCATTTCCTCATCAAGGAGCTGTCTTATCACAACCTGGAACTGGAGCGGAACAGACAGGCAGAGCTCGGGGTTCAGCCCCAAGATATCTGGCCTTTCATAGTTGTAGCAGATGATTCTTGTGTGATGTGGAACACAGTGGATGTCAGTGTGACAGGAGACCATGCAAGGTACAAGCCAGAATTGACACATTCCATTAGTCTCCATGTCCATAATTTCTGTAGTGCTGGCCAAATGTTTGTTAGAGTTACTGCAAAATGGTAAAGCAAAGCTTCACTTCGCCCTATTTTGCGTGTAAAATTCCTGTCATATTTATTTATTTAAAGGAAAAAGTCTAGGGGGTAGATCCACGTACAACGGCGCATTAGTGCGCCGGGCGTAGTGTATCTAAGATACACTACGCCGCTGCAACTTACTTTTTTTGTTTTGAATCCTCAACGAATTTGCGTCGTAAGTTACGGCGGCGTAGTGTATCTCTTGCGGCATAAGGGCGCGGAATTCAAATGGATGTAATGGGGGCGTGTTTTATGTAAATACGTTGTGACCCGACGTAAACAACGTTTTTTTTTAACGGCGCATACGTAACCTGTATCTAATCATACGCTCTTTAATATACCCCAGGGAGTGCTCATGGACGGAAAGAAATGTATCTTTGAAGTACATCTTGCAGCAAATGGAGGCAACGCAGAACATCACTCAGTACGCCATGCTTGGCATGTGGAAGTGGACCAGTAAAACTAAAAGCAAAGACCTGAGAGAACCTTTCTCCCGCTGTCACCTGCATGACTTCCTCCTCCTCAATGTGGATCTGACGCAGGATGTTCAGTACAACCAGAACAGGTAGGAGGGAAAACACACCACACACATCCAATAATGAAGAAAAGGCTTTCAGAAACCTTCAAAAAAGAGGCTGTGAATGAAATGGGAAGCTCTGCAAAATTTACTTCTAATAATGAGATTTTCTTTTCCTTTTTAACTGTAGATGGTAATTTATAGCAAGTGGAGAACATGTGTCTCTATTTTCACAGCCTCCGGTCAGTTCCAGAAATCAATTTGTTAATACAACTTAAAAATGGGGACAGAAATCTGTTTCATTTACTTGACAACACAAGCACTTTTCAGGTCATTCAATAAGGATGAGCTTTGTATTCGAGTCGGTGGTTAAGAGAGAACAGAGAGATACAGAGAGAGTGTCATTTTTTGCAGGTCAGTTAAAGTTACAGTGTGTAGAGGATATATATGCATCCCAGGTGTTGTGTATATATATTTATACACTGTATAGTTTAGCTAGATCATCTTCCAAATTTACTGGCAGACAGGTGATTGTGCTAGCTGCAGTATTCTCATGTGGTGTACTGCCCGTGTCCTCTGCAGTGTGCACCATAAAGCTACATGGTGTGTGTACTGCCTTTGTCCTCTGTAGTTTTCTCCCAAAGCTACGTGGTGTGTACTGCCCGTGTCCTCTGCAGTTTGCACCTAAAGCTACTTGGTGTGTACTGCCCTTGTCCTCTGCAGTTTGCACCTAAAGCTACGTGGTGTGTACTGCCCGTGTCCTCTGCAGTTGGCACCTAAAGCTACGTGGTGTGTACTCAGGGCCGCTGATAGAAATCATGGGGCCCCGTACAGCCTACCTGACGGGGCCCCCTTCAGCTCCCCCCCTGGTCCCACCCCTGGTCCCTCCTTTAGCCCCACCCTGGCTCCGCCCCTGGCCCTTCCCAAGATTCCATATTGTGCTGCAGACAGTGCCACCCATTCCATGCCGCCTGCCAATGTCATATTGTGCTGCAGACAGTGCCACCCATGCCACCAATGCCGTAATGTGCTGCAGACAATGCCACCCATGACGCTAATGTCATAACACATGTGCTGCCTGCTGACAGTGCCATCCATGCCGCCAATGCCATTTTGTGCTGTAGACAGTGCTCACTATGCCGCCAATGGCCTAATGCCATTGGCGGCATGGGTGGCACTGTCTCTGCAGGCAGCACATGCGTTGTGGCATTAGCGACATGGGTGGCTGTGTCTGCAGTAGATTACGGCATTGGCGGCATGGGTGGCACTGTCTCCCATGCCGCAATGTGCTGCAGACAGTGCCACCCATGACGCTAATGCCATAACGCATTTTCTACCTGCAGACACTGCCACCCATGCCGCTAATGGCATAATTCTACTGGCAACATGGGTGGCACTGTCTCTGCAGGCAGCACATGCATTATGACATTAGCGGCATGGGTGGCTCTGTCTGCAGTAGATTACGGCATTGGCGGCATGGTTGGCACTGTCTCCCATGCCGCAATGTGCTGCAGACAGTGCCACCCATGACGCTAATGCCATAACGCATTTGCTACCTGCAGACACTGCAACCCATGCCGCCAATGGCATAATTCTACTGGCAGCGTGGGTGGCACGGTCTCTGCAGGCAGCACATGCATTATGACATTAGCGCACATTACGGCATTGGCGGCATGGGTGACGCTGTCTCCCATGCCGCAATGTGCTGCAGACAGTGCCACTCATAACGCTAATGTCATAACGCATGTGCTACCTGCTGACAGTGCCACCCATGCCGCCAATGGCATTTTGTGCTGCAGACACTGGCGGCATAGCGGCATGGGTGGCACTGTCTCTGCAGACAGCACATGCGTTATGGCATTAGCGTATTGGGTGCCACTGTCTGCAGCACATTACGGCATAGGCCATTTGGCGGCTTGGGTGGCACTGTCTCTGCAGGCAGCACGTGCTATGGGCAGACAAAGCCACCCATGCCACAATGTATAGGTGCCATTACCAGAAACAATGCAGTGTTACTACAGGTACCATGCTACAAAACAATACTGGTAGTAGATCTTGAAGCCCACCTCGCCCCCCCCCCCCCCAAGCAAGCACACACCTGACCTGTGTCTAAATTTGTTGGCTGGGCCCAAGGAGTCACGTAGTATTCCTGGTGATCCTGCTGCTGCCTGGACTTGAGGGTCCCCGCAAACTATTCCAGATGGTCATCATGGGATGCCTGTGCTGATATCTTCTGCCGCCCCTGCTCTCCTTGAGTCGCCTCACTGCCATTTGTTCACACGGAGAGAGAGGAATCAGAATCACTCTGCGGCGCCAGAAGGTGACGGCACTACAGAGGACGCGCTGGCCGGGACTTGAGTCAGCATGGCATGAGGAGCGGGCGCGGATGAGGTATTCTTCCGCGCCCGAAATACGAGAAATAGTCCCTCCCCTGCCGCGGCCGCCACATACGAATGAATATAGCAAATAGTAATAAAAAAAAGGAAAATGTACAGGGGGGACGGGGGGTTGGTGCGGTGCGGTTAAACGGCTGTTTGGTGGTGGACGATGTTAAGGGACCCTGATCGTCATTTTTTTTTTTTTTACATTTAACTACTATTTTGTTCAGGTTGCCGGGCCCCCCTGCTTGCCGGGCCCGGTACAACTGGGCCAGCTGTACTGGCCTATCAGCGGCCCTGTGTGTACTGCCCATGTCCTCTGCAGTTTGCACCTAAAGCTACATAGTGTTTGTACTGCCTTTGTCCTCTGCAGTTTGCACCTAAAGCTACTTGGTGTGTACTGCCCGTGTCCTCTGCAGATTGCACCTAAAGCTACATTGTGTGTATTGCCCGTGTCCTCTGCAGTGTGCACCTAAAGCTATGTGGTGTGTGTACTGTCTGTGTCTGTGCTATTTTTCTCAATGATTTTCATCCATATTGCAGGGACCAGACATTACATTAAAGGGGTTGTAAAGACAAAAATATTTTCCTCTTAAATTAAAGTCTGACCGTAGCTGATAAAGTAAAAAGTAATGTTTTGCATTATAACTAGTTTGATACCTGTTGAAATCGAGCTGTTTTATTCACCTCCGTCACTCCTGAATCGTTATTCTCACTGACTTCCTGGTTTGAGGTGCGCATTCATTCTTGCTACATCACGGCCTAATGGGAACTACAGTTCCCGTTAGGCTTAGCCTCCATGCCTGTGAGGGATAAGAGAGCATCTTCACGCAGTGCTGTAGTCATAGGGAGGGGGTGAGCACATTCTGCTTTCCACCATGCAAAACGGCTCAGATGCTGGTGGAAAGCAAGGAGAGGAGAGACAGGAAATAGCATTTTCAAACCTGGATTACTGTATTTTGGAGGTCAAAAGGAAAAATGAGGTAAGTGATATTTAAATGCTCTAGCTTACAGCAATCAATTGATCTAATAAAAAACGAACCTTTAGTGTTCCTTTAAAGCCGCAAGCAGTTTTAAATTACTTTTTTCTTATAGTAATCCCATTTTGTGCAGGGACAGTTCTAAACACGTGCCACTTCACAGGCATACTATAGACACCCAACAGGTACAATATTTAAAGGCATTTTTCATTTTTTTATTTTTTTTATTTAAGCATCATTAAAATCACTGCTCCAGAAAAAACGACCGCTTTTAAAACTTTTTTTCCATTGATATATGTTCCCTGGGGCAAGACCCGGGTTCTCAAAGACTTTTTCACAGACATACTATAGACACCCAGCAGGTACAATATTTAAAGGAATTTTTCATTTTTTTATTTTTTATTTAAGCATCATTAAAATCACTGCTCCAGAAAAAAACTACAGTTTTTAAAACTTTTTTTCCATTGATATACGGGTTCTAAAAGACGTTTTACGACAATAACTTGCATATTAGGCTTTAAAATGAGCACTTTTGAATTAAAACTTTCGAGTCCCATAGCCGTCAATGGGGTTCTAAATGTTCGCGCGAACGGTCTGTCCGTTCGAAGGTTCTGGTGTGACCCGAACGGGGGGGGGGGGCTGTTCGGCTCATCCCTATCATTCAACTAACACAACATTGTAGCTCAAAGTTTTGCCTTTAGTTCTACTTTAATTGTGTCATGGTTTGTGGCAGACATGACATGGGGTATCATTTTTACTGCAATACTCTGCATGTTAAGAGCCTGAACTGCTGCATGTTATCTTTTAGATGGGTGGGGCAGTAAAACCGCAGCTCAACAGCCTTAGCAATGTTCGCCCCTTAGCAATCTTCTCATGGTATTTGCATATTTTGCAAACACCACCACTGTAGATCAACCCTAGTATCTGGATTGGAGATGGAGCAATTTTCTTTCCTGCCATAGGTGGATCCCTTACATGGATCTATTGTGTTCTCTTGGTGGTGGGCCTCGGAGCGCAGGGAGTCATCCCGGCCGGCAAAACACAGTGATTATTGCTAGCGGCTATAGCCGTTGGCAATAATCATATTAAAAACCCAACATGTTGGTTGTACCCAAGTTGATCGACCGGTCAACTTGGGTACAAGACAAAAGAAAGAGAATGGCACCGTCTAAATGCAGCGAGTTTACAATATGTTTAATATAAGTGGAGTAAAAACACTCACAAGGGAGAGTAGTAGTAATATCCCAGCATTTCATATAAAGATTCATCCGCATTGTCGTCGAATAGTGTTTGATTTTACGGGCTGATGGAGATGATCGTGTATCCTGTGGCTGTCCGGTCGCTCTGTGTGCACACAGCGCTACCGGGAGGATGGGACGTGGATCGTTGATGCTCCGTGATGTTGTGATATCGTCACTTCCAGGAACGGGGTTGGCGGTGCTTTGCGTTTGGAGCATGCATTCTCCTTTCTCAGGCTTTGCTGGTGGCCATCTTGGTTAGGGTAACTTATACCATAAGGGAGGGGGAAGGACTAGATTGTGATCTTAGACCCCGCCCAAATAACCATGGTAATGGATGGAAAACAAAGCTATGTTGTACGGCAATGCACTCTATGCTATGGTGAGAAGGGGGGGAAAAGGCTGCAGTATTACTCAACCATTATGGGAGATGTAAAAAAACATTAAGTGAAATAAAAAAAAAAAAAATTAATAATAACAATAATTGATTATTAAAAAGTGATAGTCAAAAGGAGGGACTTATGTCAGCGTACTTATATCATAGAATTCTAATTTGAAACTATATATGTATATAAAAAGAGCATTGGGTACAATCAGCTTGCCCATGCATGGTTCAATGGTTCAATTCGATGAACCGTCCATGGTCGGCTTTAGAGTGAAATTTCAGTTTTGCTGAAAAAATTGCAATGAATTAGCAACTAGGCTAATCTTATTTCATACCAAATATTTGCACTCCCAGTGAAGTAAACCTAAAGCTATTGCCAGGGATGCTCGAATTTATGCAACTGCTGCCTTCAATTTGCCATGTACTGTAGCTCTTTGCAGTGTCGGTGAGCCAATTATTGGAGCACAAGTGTGAAGATTTTGGGAAATCATGTCTACAAATAAATACTGTCACCGTCATTGCAAGATATATATATTGATTTATTTTAACATTTCTAAAAATTATAGCTCGATTCAGTTAAAAAACTGATTTATAATAGGTTTACATTACAAACATCACAGTTTTAGGTATTTTCCACTTTAAAAGTGGTATACATTATATTTGTTTTCATTTACAAGCATTCTATAGGCTGATGATCTGTTTTTGTATTTTCCTTACCTCCAGGTATACTTGTGATGATGTAGACTTTAATCTCCGAGTGAACAGCTCTGGGCTGCTTATTTGTCGTTTTAATCGGTTTAGCGTCATGAAGAAGCAAATCGCTGTGGGAGGACACCGGTCTTTGCACATCAAACCCAAAGTGAGAACAATGACATATTCAATGTTCAGGCAAGCCAAATCTCAGTCTGCCAGGGCTTTACAAAGACAAACATAAAGGCTTATTTATAGTGGCTGAAAAAAGGTGTTTGCTTTTATTATTTAACCTGTGCTAGAAAACTGCCTTGTCCAGTGTAGCACATAGGTCTCCTTTTGCTGCAGTTTTTGTAACTTGCGTTGATTACCTCAAGGGTTCAAATAGCCAAGGTTCCACAGATATCTAAAAAGAGGTTGTCAAGCAGGCCAACACATGCTAACAAATTGGAAGACAAATAAATTGCGCTACCTTAAAAATGTATAAATAATATATAAAGAAATATATATAACACCCATTGATCAAATGAGACTCAACTCATACATCAAATGACCAATGGTAAATTGTGAAAAAAACATTGCCAATGTGAATCCACAAATAAATTAATAAATGCAAGTGAAAAGATAAAAATCAATATCAATAAATCAATATATATTTATTTATATATTGTTTATTAATTTTTAAGGTAGCGCCATTTATTTTTCTTCCAATTTTTATTTTTGTATTTATGTTATACGTTATAATTGCAGCTTCCGCTTAATAGCTGTCAATCAACCCTTCCAGCCATTCATAGATCATTTCCTAGCGCGGTTTCTTTTCTTTTTTTCCACATGCTAACAAAAATCTAGCCCAATAAAATGTACATAGTTTATTATGCATATATCATCTCCACAAAACAGGATGCTCATCCAGCCTACAAACAGAATAAAAGTAACCTTGACCCTCAAACATGCTTCATAGCCCTATTTCAATGTACATAAACAGTGACCTGGAATAATGCATAGTTTACAATCTCCTTATAGGATGTCTACGCATTTCTCAGGTCTTGCCAGCTTCTTCAGGACGATGGCAACCCAGACTGAATAATATAGTTTTCAAAATATTTATCTCTACAGGAAATTTATATAAGTGGGCAAATGTTCAAAAATCACTTCCATCCAAAAGGGTCTGAATGGCACTTCTTTTCACCACAGGAAAGGTCAAAGGATTTGTTCGAAACATAAGATGAGTGAAAAGACTGTTGTTAAACATGAGTGGCCACAGTAAGGGCTGACTAAATCTCTAACGCTCAACAAACTCTCTTATAGCATTTGTGCGGCATTAGTATGGGCGCCAGACAGGCATCAATGAGCTTTAGTATGGGGCAGTTTACAAGCATTAAAAGTGCTCCCTAAATGCCCTATATGCGGTTTTGATGCGTTTGATGAACGTTAAGGCACGTTAAAACTGCTCCACAATGGAAAGTAAGAGAAATTAACACATTTTAACGTGCCGCAACAGCACTGCAACTGCGCTGCAAATTCCTGCCAGGCTTCAAACGCCTCCTAAATCGACATGAGGCTTCAATTTTGAAGCAAAGTAACGAGACGCTAACGATTCATGTTTTTATGATATGATCAGCATTGTATCATTTTCATAGGAGTTTGAGGAGTGCTAAAATGCCCCTGAAACGCCTATGCAAATGATACAATGATACAGTGTTTTTAATGCTAGTGTGAACTCAGCCTAAGTCCCAGTAAAGGTTTATTCCGCCAGCAAATTTCCGATGGAGCATACACACGGTCGGAATTTCCGTTCAAAAACTCACATAGGACTTTTGCTGTTGGAATTTTCGATCGTGTGTACGGGGCATTAGGCTTTTCCACCAATCCTGAAAATAGGTTCTTATGGGTACTTGGTATGGCCAGTATGCTAAAATTCTGCAGTAATGCTTGCATTACCTGTAGGATCTCAGTAATCATCGGATCCTGACAGCTTTGGTAGGACTGCACAATGGTAGGAATATCTGTGCATACCTTGCAACCCCCACCCTAGAAAATGGAGCTCAGAGAAAGCTTGAATGAATAAGTTATATTTTCCCAAATGATAGACTATTTTCACTCCCTGATAAAGCTCTGACACTACTATAAGCAGCTGCTTGCACAGAGCTGGAAGAGGTAGAAAATAACAAATACTTTGACAATAGTAAACACTCAGTTTTGCCCCTAGAAAAGACCAGGATGTAAAATCCTTAATTAATCTTCAGAACAAGTTATGTTGGAACTGGGCACTTAAGGATAAGAATGTGAATAGTTACTCTCAGGGAACGTATAAAGGAAGAATGGGGCCACAGGCAAGGTAGCAGCTTTGCCCTTGCCATCTTGATTGATTTTTGGTTTACTGCAGTATAATATATGTTGTATGTGGATAACCTTTGGGCCCTAGGGTCCTGTCTAGGTTGCTTGTGGTTGATCTAGCTATGACTACACCTATACTTTATTTTCCCTGTTTATCCAAAAGTGTTGTTTTAGTCCAGCATATGATATGATCCTGAGTGGCAATCATGGCAACATAATGCATATGCTGGAATATTAATGATTCTGAAAAGGCAGATATGATATGCTGTTACCTTTTTCACTGTTTTCACCATTTTATCTTCTACCATCTCTGAAATCCTTCCTGTAAGTGTCTTAGCTTGACAATGAATCTTGATTTCCATGTTTATCCTCCAGGCTCTCGATTCCTCAATGTCAGTCTCGACAGCTCACTACATCTGTGCTCCCGACAGCAACCATACCGTCTTGGCTGCGCCGGCTCATCTACTTCTGGAGAAATTCCTTCAATTTCACAGCCAGCAATTCTTTCCTCTGTCAGTGACTGACTCAAGCCACCCGGTGCTGGTGGTAGATTGCTATCTTAACCTTGGTCCTCAGGTACAACTTCAACTTTCCTATTTGCATATCCTTGTCTGTGATTTGCTTCCAAACTCTATCACCCGCTCTCTAGTTTGGGAGACAGTTTTTGACCAGAACGAAAATGCATGAGGCAGCAATACACTGGCTAGTTGGAATTATTGACATCACATTTTTTTGAAAATGTCAGATGTGTCTCAAACATTTTATGAATATTGACTTAGCACATAAAAGATTGCTTCTACTGGGGTTAGTCGGGTATACTTTGGGGAAAATATATATATAGTGCATTTTAAAAATAATTTCCTTTTTAGACAGGTAATTATAACATTCACATATGAATATTCTATATTTACATTAACTAGACTAATCCTAGATGGCATCGCTAGAAAGAACTTTTTTACATAGTTCAATAGCTCAAGTTCAAATAGCAGGTACAGCTGGATGAGTTACTCTGTGCTCCCCCTTCACCCTCTCTACCTGATCTGTAGGGTTCCAAGAGAAAAACAATTTGAAAGCAAGCATTTTGAACTG
Organism: Rana temporaria; assembly: GCF_905171775.1. Lineage (NCBI taxonomy): Eukaryota > Metazoa > Chordata > Amphibia > Anura > Ranidae > Rana > Rana temporaria. The sequence continues at coordinate 79,605,737 of NC_053492.1, forward strand.
TGCGATACGTGGGACTTATCAATGTATGTCTGCTAATACAATATTAACTTAAAGTGTATCTAAACCAAAAGCCAAAAATGTTATATACAGTATATATATATATATATATATATATATATATATATGCTATATTGCAAAGGTATTGGGACACCTGCCTTTACACGCACATACATTTTAATGGCATCCCAGTCTTAGTCTGTAGGGTTCAATATTGAGTTGGCCCACCCTTTGGAGCCATACAAGCTTCAACTCTTTTGGGAAGTCTGTCCACAAGGTTTAGGAGTGTGTCTATGGGAATGTTTGACCATTCTTCCAGAAGCACACTTGTGAGGTCAGATACTGATGTTGGACAAGAAGGCCTGCCTCACAGTCTCTGCTCTAATTCATCCCAAAGGTGTTCTATCGAGTTGAGGCCAGGACTCTCTGCAGGCCAGTGAAGTTCCTCCACCCCAAACTCTTTCATCCATGTCTTTATGGACCTTGCTTTGTGCACTGGTGCTCAGTCCTGTTGGAACAAGAAGGGACCATCCCCAAACTGTTCCCACAAAGTTGGGAGCAAGAAATTGTCCAAAATGTCTTGGTATGCTGATGCCTTAAAAGTTCCCTTCACTGGAACTAAGGGGCCAAGTCCAACTCCTGAAAAACAACCCCTTACCCCAATCCCCGTCCACCAAATGATTTGGACCAGTGCAAAAAGCAAGGTCCATAAAAACATTGATGAATGATTTTTGGGTGGATGAACTTGATGACTGGCCTGCAGAAAGCCCTGACCTCAACCCCGATAGAACATCTTTGGGATGAATTACAGCAGAGACTGCGAGACAGGCCTTCTCATCCACATCAGTGCCTGACATCATATATCGCTTCTGGAAGGATGGTAAAATATTCCCATAGACACACTCCTAAACCTTGTGGTCAGCCTTCCCAGAAGAGTTGAAGCTGTTATAGGTGTAAATGGTGGGCCAACTTAATATTAAACCCTATGGACTAAGACTGGAATGCCATTAATGTTCAAATGTGTGTAAAGTCAGATGTCCCAATACTTTTGGCAATATAGTGTATTTCAGGTTACCAGTTCTTTGATGTGCTGGCAGAAGAAGATTTCTGTTTTTGTTAGCTGCTGATCCTGCAGGTAACACTTGATGGCCTAGGGTGACAACAGTCACTCACTGTACTGTATCTCTGAAGGAGCAGTGCTGTCAGCATTGGGCAGGAAGTGAGTGTTAGGACTAGAGAACACCTCCCCTCCTTTCTTTATCTCCACAGTATAGGGAGGAGGTATTACTGTGGTATTCGCAAGAATTTAGAAGCTCACTGATTTTTTGGCAGGATCAGCTGCATTTTTTTTTCATTCTTGCAGTTTTGTAACAGATATAACTGAACACTTTCCATGGTGTAATTAACAAACCAAAAAGGAACAAATAGTATAAGGTAATTGTTAGTTTTTTTTATTGTTAAATAGTGAAAACTTACTAATCTAATTCTGTAGTTGTGTTGACTGCTTCCATAGAGAGGGTATTGCTATGTATCACGTACCTGGTAACCAGAGCCCGGTGGTAGGAGTAGGCCTCTCTTACAACTCCGGCTTGTGAGCTGCTGGATATGGAACAGCAGACTCAGAAGCCTGGCGGGGTAGGAGGGCCGGCTGGCTGGATAGATGAGTAGATGCAGACCACTGCTGGAAGTGTAGACTGGAGCTGAAACCGGAAGTAGGGTCCGTGACACTGACAGAAGATTCACAGCAACAACTGAGAAGGCAAGCTGGTTAATAGACAGCAGACGGAAGCAGGGTCAAAACAAGCCGGATCACATTAGAGAGTTCAGGTATTCAGATGGGGTAAGCAGGAGAGTAGTCGTTGTACAGGCAGGTAGGTCAGGCAACAGTGGATCAATCAGAGGTAGGTCGATAGCAGCCGAGGTCAGGATCGGAGAGGTGCGGAAGGTCAAACAAGCCGGGTCAATAGGTAATAGCAGATAATCAGGTTTCTTCAGGGTAACAGGGTTCAGAGACTGTAGATCAGACAGCAATGTGCTGGAGCTGTCAGTGTCCATTTAAAGCCGTTTTGGCGCCAAGGAGTCAGCGTGCACGCGCGCGCCCCGTTGCGCGCGCCCCCGCCGTGCACGCGCGCGCCGTTAGCGCACGCGCGCGCACCACAGGCACACGACGCTGTGCAATTGCGCGCCGCTGATTTAACCCTCTGGAAGGATTCCGGGATTGAGAGGTGAGTCCCTGACAGGTATACAGTGAAATAAAGCATGCAGCGTCCCCTCAGTCTTAAACTATTTTGTATTTATTTTGTCACAGTTATATAATACAACATTTTAGCCTGTAATTTACACCTACATCAATCAGGGTCCAAGCAATGCCTAATAGCCATGTGCATTTGTTTTCGTCCGAATGCATTTTAGTCAGAATATGGGGTATTTTCGTTATCGTTTTAACAAACGAAAACGAACGTGCAAAATCCAAAATCCGAAAGATCTGACATAAAAAAATGCTTTGTCGTCGTTGCTACAACAGTTCAATATAGATAGGAGATTCGACATGACGCTGACAATATCTGTGTCTATCGAATCTGTGGTCGAATGTGCCTAACCTTAACTATTAGTCCAAGATTATTCGACATAGAGAGAAAAGATTCTACATAGAGAGGAAAGATTAGACATTATAGAGACAGTGTTGGAGTAGACCATTCGACATGAACGACGAAGATTCGACGAAGCAGCGATAAACATACAAAGTCGAATCTGTCATTGAAGGCTTATGGTGTCTGTCGAATGTTCTAAGAAGATTCGACAAGCAGCTAAACTGTACGACGCCGCAATCGTACATTTCCAGTCAAATGCTCGGCCCATAGGCTATAGAAGAATTAGAATGTTGGTTGACTAGTAATAATAATTTATAAATATAATTATTACTAGTGTCATACAACATTAGAATTCTTCTATAGCTTGTAGGCGGAACATTCGACTGGAAATGTACGATTGCGGCGTCATACAGTTTAGCTGCTTGTCGAATCTTCTTAGAACATTCGACAGACACCATAAGCCTTCAATGACAGATTTGACCTTAATTAATTCAATTTTTCGGACAAATGCATTTTTTAACAAAACGGAATAAGTAAAAACGAATTTCGGGAGTAACTAAATAAATTAATTTTTCGGACGAAAATGAAATTCCGAAACAAAATATTTCAATGTGCACATGTCTAACATTGCCTAAGACTTAAATGCTAAATTGATGACTACAGCTTTAAAAAAAAAAAAAGGGACCACAGTGTTCATTCATTTGCGCTGTCTGTAAATGGCAGCATGAAAGGTTTTCCAATGTAGCATTGATCTCAAAGCATTTGAACAGGTGGGAGAGCTGTTTATTCAATTATGCCAATTGTTGTTAATTACAGCCATGCAGAGAGAGATTACATTTCCCATCATGGGGTTGGAATATATGGTGTGTATACAACAGAAATTCTGTTTTCCTAGAAAACAAAAGAAGTGAATGTATTAAAGTGGATGTAAACCCAATTCATGAAATTTGAGCTGGGCACATCCCGTAGCTCTCTGCTGACCCGTTCCTCTTTTATCAGTCTGATAACTCCTGACAAATTCTCAGACACATCAGATAATAGCAGCCTGACATTTCTGTCAGGGGAGGTTGCTATAAATAGATTAGCAGGGAGATGGCCCTGTTACAAAACACCTCAGAGAGTCTCTGCCTATGATGAGAGGGGGTGTGTGCCTTTCCTCCAATTAGCAATGTTATCTATCTTGGCTGTATGCCCAGACATCACACACAGGAAGAGAAAATTTCCTAACACAATCTGAATTTTCTAAACAGTATATAAATGTGAAGACAGCAGATATACATGTAAGACCTATGTAGGGAGATTTGGTTCATCTCTGTATCCAGTGGCGTCACTATGGTTGGTGTCACCCGGTGCGGAAAAAATTGGTGTCACCCCCTCCCCCCCCTCGACCAACTATAGTCCCCCTTCAGTACAGACCACCCTCCCTCATTATAGACCCCCCCCCCCACTAAGTACAGACTCCCTTTCTTTAATATAACCCACTCCCATTAAGTATGTATCCATCAGTGTATACCTCCCCTCCATAAGCATAGACCCCCCTCAGTGCAGAACCCCCTCTCACCTCCCATAGCACCCCCAGGCTATATATATATATACATATAGAGAGAGAGAGAGAGAGAGAGCGCTGTGTCCAGTTAGCACCCCTCCCCCCCCCCCCATAATCAGGCGAGCACAGGCTACACATACTCACATAGACACCATGGCAATCCTCTCACCTCGGGTCGGCGGCGGTCACCCCCTCAACATGCTGACACCCTCCCGGCGCTCCTGCCCGTTACAGCACCAGCTTGGGGCCACGCAGACACACGTACCGGGCGGCAGCTGGAGAGATGAGAACTGTGTGCAGCCGCGCTGCCCGGGCAGAGATAGTGCAGAGATGTTGGAGGCAGGAAGGACACACGTGCGGCGCTAGAGATGTTTGGCCAGGACCCTCCTCACCCTCAGAAGAGTCGGATGGTGTCAACCCTCTAGCGGGTGTCACCCGGTGCGGAGCGCACACCCCGCTAGCAACGCCTCTGTCTGTATCATCTGAGGCTGTTCACTTCACTGGGTGTATGGGGGGTTTACATCCACTTTAAGTCATATACCAGATACTCCAGCCATCCTACAATCAGATTTTCTTTATCATTCCCATGATATCCTAATGTGTTGACTGCAAAACATTTATCTTTTTCCTTCAGCTTCACAATTATGTGCCACTTTCTGTTGATCTATCACATAAAATCCCAATAAAACACTTTTAGGTTTTTGGTTGTAACGTGACAAAATGTGGAAAATTTCCAAGGGTTATGAATACTTTTTCGAGGCACTGTAAGGTGTTAATCCTGCACATTGTGTAAAAAATCTGTTTGATTCTGCCTTCTCTAAAACCTTACCTTCTTCCACTGTCACCAATCCATACCCTGAAAGAACAGAGCCTTGGGGGCAGTCTGCACATGCTCAATTTGGTGTGTATAGCTAGAGGGTGCATGTGATCAGGACACAGGGCCAATCAGCACTGTACAGACAGAGGGTCAGGGGTCCTGCAGCCTCATAGGACAGTCAGAGTAGAATTTAAACTCCTCCTACAAGCTTTAACCAGACACTGAAAAGACTGCTTTATACAGTACTGCTGATGAGAGGCATTTATCAGTTTATATTTACTAAAATAAAGAAACAAAATTTCCATGTACTGTGGGAGACCAGACATAGTGAATGCAGAGTTCCTGGGTTTAATAACACTTTAACTTTCCCACAACTGATTATGGTCATATTACTTCTGTTACTATTAGACCATGTTTGAGGAAATGTAATGAATTTGGATCCAATTGCAGGAATAAATCAATAAACCCTTTTTTACAATCAAAGGTTCATTTTAATCAGTGACTCAAATGTAACTTTTTTTTTACATTTCAGATTACAGTGTGCTATGTCAGTTCGCGACCTCACTCCATCAATGTAAACTGCACTGGGGTAACATTTAGTGGACTTTTGCTCCACCTGTGCGATTCCTTTGTTGTAGCCAGTTTCTTGAAAAATTTCCAATTTCTGAAAGGTAAGCAAGACACTGATTCCTTATCATTAGATCTATCTAGTTTTGGATAGAGTGAGACACTGTTAAAATGTGCGTTAGATTTTTTATTGTTGATTGTGCTCTTCGTTATCCCTAGAACAGAAAAGTAATGGGAAATCCAAAATTTGACAGTTGACCCCAAAACAGGGATACATGGGAAATCTAATGGTGACACCTGTTCTAATGACAACTGTCAAAAAAGGGATTTGGAGAGATATACTTTTGGTTTCTGCTGTGTTTCTAGGACAGAAAGTGTAATCACCTTAAAAGGACTAGTTTTGTAGTCTGTTAAATAAGAAATATTGCATTGTAATGTTTTGTATTTTATATAGGTTAGCATTTGGAGCTTTAGGCTTTTTTTACATAGCTTCTCCTATGTTTTCAAGCATGGCATTGGCATGGCAAGCCATCAATCACAATCTACCCATTGGTCTGCACCACTCTCATCTTCACGGCAGAGCAGAGAGTGGGAGGCAGCACTATGCTGAAGGGCAAGAGCGGGATCTACTTCAGTTAACATTTTGAGTTAATTAGTAGGTGATTGGTTGCTAGGATGCCGGCAATCCTGGCAACCAATCACTGGCTGGTTAATAAGAAAAAATCCGCCAGCTCCCGCCCCCTTTCTCCATCCAGTACTGTGCTGCCTCCCACTCTCTGCTGTACACATGCTGTGAGGTAAGATCACAGTGCTGTGTGTTTGTATGGGGGATTCGAGGGTGGAGGATGATGTGGGGGACAGAAGGCACTACAGTGGTGGTGGGGGGATATAAAGGGCACATATGACATTGTTTTGGGGAGGGGGACGCAGAGGACATTTCTTGGTCAGAGGGGGACAGAGGACACTGATTTTAGGGGGCAGAGGGACAGAGGACACTTTGGGAGGGCACATGACACCATTTTATGGTAGGCAGAGGACACTATAGTGGGGGGGGTGATGTGAAGGGGGGCAGAGGACACTGCTTTAGGGGGCACAGGACATTGCTATGGGTGGAGGGGGCAGAGGACACTGCTTTGGGGGGCACAGGACATTGCTATGGGTGGAGGGGGCAGAGGGATAGAGGACACTATGGGCAGGGGAGCAGAAGACACTGTTTTGGGGGGTACAGGACACTACTATGGTAAAACAGAGGACACTGCTATGGGGCAGAAGACACTACAGTGATGTAAAGTCATGTGAAGGGGGCAGAGGACACTACTATGGAGTGACAAGGACACTACTGTGGAAGGGGGCAGAGTACATTACTGTGGGGAGGATGATGTGAAGGGGGACAGGGCACACTACTGTGGGGGTGATGTGAAGGCTGGGCATATGATACTACTGTGGGGGGGGGGGTAGATCTGAAGGGGGGCAGAGGACACTACTGTGACACACATTGTGTTCTTCATGCAGTCTTTTTATTGGGCGCTTTCTTTTTTTTAAGGCACCGCCCAAATGCTGGTAAAGGGGGAAAGCTTATTGTTGTTCAGCCACCCACTATGCTCTGTGTATGATTTAGAAGACTTTACATATTATTGATGAAGGGGGCTCATCACTAGGGAGCAGGCATTCCTCAGACACTGGTGCTCATAGATTCAGACCTATTAAACCTGCTTATAGTTCTGACCTTTTGCATACACTTTATAAGCATTTCCTTGCATATTTGCCAGAAAGGTGAAGTTTGGCTCCATGGACATCCAATATGTATTTTCTAGAGGTGTACTGACTTTTTACATTCTCTTTTCAGATGCCACACTGTGTGTTGTGTGTCAGGACCGCAGCTCCCTTCGCCAGACAGTCAATAGGTTAGAACTGGAGGATGAATGGCAGTTCCGCCTACGGGACGAGTTCCAAACAGCCAATGCCAAGGAAGACAAACCCTTGTTCATCCTGACTGGGCGCCATGTTTAACACAAGTGGACCTTAACCAGATGTTACTGTGGCAGCACATACTCCCAAGTGCATGCTCTCTATGGTGTCTCAAAGCACTGGTCTTATTTCTGTTGCACTGAAGAAACACTGTATTGAAACAAGCCACAAAACCTTGCATAAAAAATATTACACAGTGGAAACAAACATTTATGACTTTTCCCGCTGATACTTAGTATTTAATAAGTATTTGTATATATTTGAAGCACTGAGAAATAGGGGAATTTGTACCTTTTATTTTTCTGAAATTGTAGATCATGTTTTATTTTTATTGTGTCAATATGTATTGTTAGAGTATTTTCATTTTTAATGACATGTATGTTACAATGTAGCAATAGGGAATCGGCTGATATAACGGCAGCTAGTGAGTTGGCGCTAGTTTGCCACATGACCAGCCAAACCCCATACGCTAGTAGCCATACCACCCACCATTGTTAGGACATATACTGCAAAGGAGATGTTCTTCCTGCACAGGAATACAGCTCTGTTTACACCTAGCTTTATAAAGATCATTCATTCCTTTGGTGCCTCTATGAGTCTTACGTCTATAAACAGAACCATACGCCTGTTTAATGCACCTGCAGTTACCATAGAGATTAATGTGCACCTTCAGTTTTGCAGGAAATTATATGCAGGGAAACAAAGGATGGTAGATGCTGCTTTCTTTTTCATAGTTATAAGGCATATTTAAAAGGTTTATGTCAAAACCTGCCTTCAGCACCATTAATCATTTCCCAAATCTCATATACAACTGGAACCAGACCATGGAAAGGTTTGGTGTCCCATAGTGAGATTCTGAGTTACTGATTGACAGTGGAGCCTGGCATATTAGAACTCTGATCTGCTTGTGGTAACAGACATACAGTACATGGGCACACAAGCCTGGAGTGTGTCTTTTGCCGCGGACACACGATCGGATTTTCCAAGGTTTTTCCGACGGAATTCCGCTCAAGCTTGGCTTGCATACACACGGTCACACAAAAGTTCTCTGAACTTTCGACCGTCAAGAACACGGTGACGTACAACACTACGACGAGCCGAGAAAATTAAGTTCAATGCTTCCAAGTATGCGTCGAATTGTTTCCGAGCATGCGTCGGAATTTTGCCTGTCGGAATTGCTACAGACGATCAGATTTTCCGATAGGATTTTTTTCCGTCTGAAAATTTAAGAACCAGCTCTCAATCTTTTGCTGGCGGAAATTCCGACAGCAAAAGTCTGATGGAGCATACACACGGTCGGAATTTCCGTTTCAAAGCTCACATCGGACTTTTGCTGTCGGAATTGCCGATCGTGTGTACGGGGCATAAGAGAAAAACACTGGGGCTGCCTATGCTGATCTCTCCTTCTAAAAATGCTAGCTGCCTGGCTGTCCTGCTCACATGCATCCACACCCAAAAACTAAAGATGTATAAATAGCTCAGTTTTTGCTCTGTATATGTAGCTGTGCAAGTTTATTTTCTATATTGAGTAAATGTCTCATATATACCTAGTGATCCTGCCAGTTTGCTCCCTTTCTGGGGTCTTTTTTAATAGCGTGACAGCCAGCTCCCAATCATGCAGGATAGTAGTCTCCCTATGCTTTCATGGTTGATTGACAGCTGCTCAATGTGAGACTGAGGTTTACTCTGAATCAGTGGTTCTCAACTCCTCTCCTTAGGACCCACTAACAGGCCAGATTTTAAGTATTACTTCAGGTAGACTAGAATACTGCAATCACTAAGCAGCAAATTATATCACCTGTGATGTATTTCAAGTTATCTTGCAAACCTGGCCTGTTAGTGGGTCCTGAGGACAGGGGTTAAGAACCACTGCTCGAAATGTAAGTGCCCATTTTGCTAGATAGCTTGGCTTGTCAGAATTAGTAGAAAAATAGATTTACTGGAAGGATCAACAGGAAATACACTATTATAAAGGAAGAACTCATCTGTTAGTGACTGACTGCGTTATATATATATTTTGTTTTACATTTTTCTATGGTTACACTGATCCAGAACATATAGAACAGAACTTTTGCCTTTCCTGGTCTGCATACTTCGAGGTCCATTATTAAAGGGGTGTTCCGGCCCCCAAAAATTTAAAAGCCAGCAGTTACGCATACTGCAGCTGCTGGCTTTTAATAATAGGACACTTACCTGTCCTGGAGTCCAGCAAAGTCGGCACCGCAGCTGATGTTTCAATCAGCTGTCGGGTGCTGCCGCCGCCATTGCGGGTAAGGGAACCCAGCAGTGTAGCCTTTCGGCTTCCCACCGGGAACCCTACTGTGCATGCGCAAGGCCCCCGCTCCTCTTTCCTATTGGTCCGGCAGCCGGGGAGGAGGAGGGAGCCCCGCAGGGAACATCACAGGCTGTGGCTCGGACTCCCGGAAGTGGGAAAGGATACCTATCAAAGGTATCCTGTCCCCCCCCCCCCCCCGAAAGGTGCCAATTGTGGTACCGGAGGGGGGAGGAATCAGATGAGCAGAAGTTCCACTTGAGGGTGGAACTCCGCTTTAAGAAAATATTAAAGCCGAAGGGTTAGAACAACAGCTAAGCAACTTTTTTTTACAGAAGGAGAATAATGGTAGCCCCTATGTTTCCATCATAACAGGCAGTGCCGAGACAAGGTCATCCAGCGCCCAGGTCAAAGATGCCAAACTGTGCCCCTCTTTCCCTTAGGGCAGGGGTGCCCAACCAGTGGTCCAGGGGCCACATGTGGCTCACGGAGCCCTCTGATGAGGCCCGTGACCTCCTGCTCTGGGATGACGGGTTGGCACACCCAGATTAAAGGTTGCCTACCCGTCATGCCAGAGCAACAGTGTTGTGAATGAAGCAAGCAGTAGAGGAAGCAAGTGGCTGCGGAGCAGAGCCGCTTAAGCCGTTTCTTTCTGTATAGCGCCGACTCCTGTCATAGGTAGAGTGAGATCAAATGCACTCTGCCTGGGACAGCAACAGCCGGCGATACCTGAATGAAAGACTGTTGTGGCCCGTGATTGGTTACTAAGTCGCTTAAGTGGCCCGTGGCTCCTCAAAAGGTTGGGCACCCCTGCCTTAGGGTCACGGTCAGGTTGCCACCCATCCATGCAATAAACCATTGCGCCAGGGGCAGCCATCCCTCCTGCCCACCCCTTGTCCCGGCCCTGATAACAGGTTCACTTGCATAACAGAACACTTTTTTAATGCAAAAAACATCATTACAGGAAGTATTTCTCCTACGTTTCTCCTTCAAAGGATTACTACCAATGGGCTCATGCATAGTGTGTTAAAAAGAACAGTTATTGTAGTCTACAGCAGCCATAATAATTTTTTCCACTTGCTCTAAAGAAGTTACATTTGGCAGGTTACCATAAGGTAGATCATTTTTTATTGTTAGCACACCTTTTATACATAAGCCCCATCATAACAGGGGAGTATGTGCTATTTCAGTTATATGTTGGAGTCAATCACATGTCTTATTATCCTTGAGCTCTCCCTTGGCAAGATCTACAGTACTTGTCATAGCCCTGACTTTGTGCCATGTTTTAAAGCACTCCTCCAGCTGCATTCTGCATAATATAAAAAATATTAGAAATACAACAGGAAAAGTGAAACCCCACTATAATGATTCAGCAGGAGTCATGACTGTAGAGATGAGAAGTCCACTACAGAGATCTCACCACAAGAGTCTCTGAGATATATAAGAAACTGTTGGCCTAGTCTAACTTCTAGCATCTACTAGACCAGTGATGGGGAACTTTGGCACTCCAGATGTTTTGGAACTACATCCCATGATGCTCAGCTACACTCAAGCATGCATGAGCATCATGGGAAATGTAGTTCCAAAACATCTGGAGTGCCAAGGTTCCCCATCACTGTACTAGACTGTAAAATATCTGTTCTGGGTGGACTAACTTGTTTTAGCATAAATCTAGCTTTGACGGTTAGAATTGGGACAGCCTGAATCCTAATGGCCCCTCCCAGGGTTTCGTGCATGTCAAATATTGGCAGCTCCTGTGTGTGCTGAAGGGCAACTACCCATCTGCAGAAGGTATGAGCTTGGGTTTGGCTCTGGGTTTTGAAACCCAAAAGGTAGCTTTCATTCCCTGGACACTAAGCTGCAGACAGGGGATCCCCTTGTATGCAGATTCATATACACAAAAGAACAGGGGTGCTTGTGATATCATTGACCTAATATGGGCACATGGCCACAATTGGTCAATTACATCATCAGCATCTCTGCCCTTTTGTGTACGGGAATCTGCGGTGTAGGGAATCACTCATCCCCAGTTCACTGGCACGGCACTGACAGCTGCCTTCTGGGTCCAGAATGGGCTCAAGCTCACCTTTAATCTGTAGTATCAAGAATAATGTATAAGCAGTCTGTCTTAGACCTATAGTAAGCAAATTGTTTAGGTCTTTGCTATGGTGCCTGTAACCAGCTTCTTCTCACCATGGAGTAGGTATTTGGTAAACTCCCTATTGGCTGCCACGACTATGGTGGCATGATAAGGGTGACCCATACATTAAAGGGGTTGTAAAGGTTTGTTTTTATTTTCTAAATAGGTTCCTTTAAGCTAGTGCATTGTTGGTTCACTTACCTTTTCCTTCGATTTCCCTTCTAAATGTTTTTTTCTTTGTCTAAATTTCTCACTTCCTGTTCCTCCTCTGTAAGCTTGCCCCCATCATCCGGGCCGTTCTGGCTGGGGGTTAGTCAGCGTGCTCACCTCCTCCCTTGGGACTACATCCCTGCGGGGAGACGCTGTGAAGCATCTCCCAGCAGGCATGTCGTTCCAAGGGAGGGGAGGAGCATGCTGACTAACCCCCAGCCAGAACGGCTCTGATGATGGGGGCAAGCTTACAGAGGAGGAACAGGAAGTGAGAAATTCAGACAAAGAAAAAAAAAAACGTTTAGAAGGGGAATCGAAGGAAAAGGTAAGTGAACCAACAATGCACTAGCTTAAAGGAACCTATTTAGAAAATAAAAAACAAACCTTTACAACCATTCGGAAATTTGCTCCTTGCAAGGAGAAATGTGTTGAGGGTTTCATCAATAAAATATTTGAATGCAAAATCAATCGGAAACAGAGGTCAGACACAATTGTACGTTATAATACAATTTTGTCAAGAGTGTCACACACTGCTGTATATGGTTCTTCTAGTTAAGTCTAAAATGTTTTGTTTACAATGCCATAGTGTACAAAGCTAAATAATATGAGTAGCTTTAAAAGTGAAATCCTATTGTAGTTTGTTTTTGCTTTACATAATATCCATTAGTATTTCTTTAAATCTTACCATAAGTCACTCTTCAGGTTACCAGTGTGAAACATGACTGGGAGATCTTGTTTACACACTTCCTTAAAGGGGTTGTAAAGGAATTTTTATTTTCATAATAAGCATCCTTTACCTGCAGACATTCCTCTTTTCACTTCCTCATTCTTAGTTTTTGCTCAGAAGTTGCTCTATTTCTTCTCTGTTCTGTTCACTTCCTGCTTGTCTGATTTTACTCACCACCGTGATGGGAGGCTTTACTGCGGTGGTCAGTGACGTGCTCGCCCCCTCCTGGGAACTACATCTGTGTGGCAGGACGCTCTCTACGTGTTAGAGACTTCAAGGAGGTGTGAATTACTGAGCGTGCCGCAATGCATACTGGGAAAAGTAGTTCTTACATGAACGAACGCCGCAAACCAGGAAGTGAATAAGAGAACAGAAACTAGAATGCCGGAGGTGATATAGATGAAGGAATTTAATAGGTATTTACTCGTTTTTTAACAGAATCATTACACTATTCTGTCTGTCTACCTTGCAGACATTAATTTTAGGCAAAACATTTTTTTTCCTTAACAACTCCTTTTAAGCTACAAAACTACTTCATGGATTTTGGGTTTGCATGTTAATCTTAAAATTATTTTTTATTTCATGTAAATAGTGTATGTGCACTTTGTTTTGGTCTTGTAATGAATTGTCTAATTTAATATGGTCATTTTTAAATAAATATACATAATGTATAATAGAGTCCTTGAATTATTTTATCTATCTATCAATCAATCACCTACGATCCTAGTGTTTGCTGAATATAGCAAAAATAAGCTCATGGCTGCCATTACTAATGTTGGCTTATTTCAGCCATTTTATTGCCATGATGTGTAGGACACATCATTGGCAGCAAAAGGGTTAAAATCACTGCAAGAACAGTGGAACCTTTGATTACGAGCATAATCCGTTCCAGGAGAATGCTTGTAATCCAAAGCACTCGCATATCAAAGCAAGTTTCTCCATAGAAGTCAATGGAAAAGAAAATAATTAGTTCTATGTTGACTTGAGTGAGTGAGTGAGTGACTTGTATAGCGCTACAAATGCGAACTGAATCGCCTCAAGGCACTTTTTCCAATTTTGTCCAGGTCTTTCAGAAGAGGTGTGTCTTAAGCTTTTTCCTGAAGGCCCAATGGTTTTCTATTGAATGCAATACCGCATGTGGCCAAAGGTGGGGGGGGGGGGCACTGGAGAGCCTCAGAAATATTCGGAGACTGTTTAACTGCATCCGGAAACCCTCACAAAAGCTTGGAAAAACTCGGGAACAGAGTATTTCCGGTGTTTAGGAAGGACTCCGAACAGCTCCAGCGCCCCCGCACCTCTGGCTGTTAAGAGTGTTGGGAAAATACATTTACCGCTGAAATTTAAAAATCTTTCTCCCAAAAGAAAAAACTGTTGCTGTAAATGCAGTGTGAGCCGGAGTTGAGCTTCAATTTGCTAGTGTATTTAAATCTGCTAGTATACCCAACACTCTCCTCTCTCCAGATTGACGTTGCAGCTGTCCAAAGGTGCCCCTGAGCTCATTCATCCAGAGTGGGGGCACTCTAACTTAGAAAGTGTGTTACTGTCCAGGTGAAAACAGAAGGAAAAAGCCTAAAATAGACAACTAATGCAACGTCCCCATCTAAGGGTTAGTAAGCTCCAACACATTTTTGGTTTTGGTTTTAATACCGCTTTAACCAACAACACCCTGATAATTTGTTCCTTGGTTATCTCTCACCATGAGTCCTGCAAGTCCCTACTTTAGGTTCCTTCAGTCCATCATGAATGCTGCTGCCAGACTTTTCCACCTTACCAACCGTTCAGTGTCTGCTACTTCTTTCTGCTGATCCCTCCATTGGCTTCCACTCAGCCTATGAACAAATTTCAAAACACTAAAAACGTACATAATCATCCACAACTCTGCCCCCAGCTACATCACCAATCTTGTCTTAAAATACCAACCAAACTATTCTCTTCAGTCCTCACAAGACCTCCTGCTTTTTTAGCTCCCTAGTCACCTCCTCCCATGCTCACCTGCAAGACTTCTCCACAGCATGCTCCATCCTCTGGATCTCTCTACCCCAATCTGTCATTTTTTTTTCTACTCTATCCACCTTTAGGTGATCCCTAAAATCCCATTACTTCAGAGAAGCCTATCCTGCTTCCAGCTAATGCACTTTTTACATTCTCTATCAGTTCACCCTTCGTAGTTATTACTTTTTGTATCACTAGACCCTCCCTCTAAATCTGGGTATTCACATTGAGTTTTTTTCATTCAACCAGCGGGTTGAACGAAAAAACTTGCAGGTTTCCCTTTTCCGCACTATGGTATTCTGACAGCGGGGTCTCCTCCTGTCAAAATACACAAATCTGCGCTGCAGCGGCTGATCGAATCCTGGTTTTCCAACAGGTCTGTTCATCAGAAGCCGATCTTCTAACCAGCTTCTATTGAACAGAGACAGGAACACACAGACCCAAATTTGGTTGGTTCCTGCTGAACTGGCCAAATTGTAATACGTGTAGACTCAGCTTTATATTGTAAGCTCTAATATGTGGGGCCCTCTGATTCCTCTTGTGTAAATCTTATTTTAACTGTACTGTCTGCCTTCATTTTGTAAAGTGCTGCGCAAACTCCTTTCACTATATAAAAACCTGCAGAACACATATGTCAAACACAAGGCCCGCGGGCTGAATCCGGCCCGCCAGGCCATGTCATGTGGCCCTTGCACCCAGTTTTGCAGCCTGAACGTGGCATTCCATTCTCCCACCTCCGGCTCTCGCGCTTCTGCTCCCTGCTGTCACTTGTAAACATAGGAGCCTTTCTTTGTTTACATGGGACAGCTTTTCTCTCAGTGGCTCCAGAACAATGTGGGTAGGGGTATATATTTGTTACTGTGTGCAGCCACTCCTCTTAAAATAGAATTAAAGGCAGTGACAGCTTGTAATTCAGGACACAGGGGTGCCGCCCCCCTATCCTTGCGTCCGGACCCCTAATCTACATGCATGGAGTGGGACGCATGGATTACAATGTTTTTTGTTTTTAAAGCACATGATGAGTCAGAGGCTCGGGGAGCAGGTGATCCGACTGAGGGAGGTGGGGGTGGCTGTGGGTGCATTGTTTGCCACCCCCTCCCCTATTTTTTTTTTACACCAGCTGTTTCTGATTACAGGTTTAATCTGACTTTAACTACTTGCCGACCAGCCGCCGCAGTTGTACGGCGGCAGGTCGGCTCCCCTGCGCGAGAGCCCGTAGCTATACGTCGGCTCTTGCAGCGGCCAATAGGCCACTAGGCTCGTCCCTGACTCCCGTGCGCATGCCCGGCGGGCGCGATCACCGCCGGGGCACCCGCGATTGCTCGTTACAGAGCGAGGACCAGGAGCTGTGTGTGTAAACACCCAGCTCCTGGTCCTGTCAGGGGAGAAATGCCTGACCGTCTGTTCATACAATGTATTAACAGAAAATCAGTCATTTCCCCCATGTCAGTCCACCCCCCCCCCCTACAGTTAGAACACACCCAGGGAACATACTTAACCCCTTCCCCGCCCCCTAGTGTTAACCCCTTCCCTGTCAGTGGCATTTTTATAGTAATCCAATGCATTTTTATAGCACTGATCGCTATAAAAATGCCAATGGTCCCAAAAATGCGTCAAAAGTGTCCGAAATGTCGCAGTACCGAAAAAAAAAACGCTGATCGCCGCCATTACTAGTAAAAAATAAATATTGATAAAAATGCCATAAAACGACCCCCTATTTTGTAAACGCTATAACTTTTGCGCAAACCAATCAATAAATGTTTATTGCGATTTTTTTAATGAAAATTATGTAGAAGAATACTTATCGGCCTAAACTGAGGAACAAAAATGTTTTCTTTATATATTTTTGGGAGATATTTATTATAGCAAAAAGTAAAAAATATTCATTTTTTTCAAAATTGTCGCTCTATTTTTGTTTATAGCGCAAAAACTAAAAACTGCAGAAGTGATCAAGTACCACCAAAAGAGAGCTCTATTTGTGGGGGAAAAAGGACGCCAATTTTGTTTGGGAGCCAAATCGCACGACCACGCAATTGTCAGTTAAAGCGACGCAGTGCCGAATCGCAAAAAGTGCTCTGGTCTTTGACCAGCAATATGGTCCGGGGGTTAAGTGGTTAAAACGCTGGCCCAAACAAACTATTTCCATTACATAACTATACAGGGTGCTCTTTAATATACTGTAGTGGTGTTAGCTACATAATAGACAACACTGTGTTCAGGCAGAAGTACAGGTGACTTCTTGTTTGCTCCTGGAATCAAAAAGAGACAGGCTGAATGCTTCTCCATCATTCAGGAGAAATCTTGTAATTTTATCAATGAACACAAGGCTTTGTTTGATTGGCCAAGGTGGTGAGGTGGGTGGATGGCACTACAATTTCCACCTCGGCCAACCAAATGAAGCCTTGAATTCATTGATAAAAATACAAGGCTTTGTTTGATTGGCGAAGGTGGTGAGGTAGGTGGATGAAACTACAATTTCCACCTTGGCCAATCAAATGAAGCCTTGAACTTGTTGATAAAAATACAAGACTTTGTTTGATTGGCCAAGGTGGTGAGGTGGGTGGATGACACCACAATTTCCACCTCGGTCAATCAAATGAAGCCTTGAATTTATTGATAAAAATACAAGGTTTCTCCTGAAAGTTGGAAAAGCTTTCAGTCCAACCCTAAGTCTGACAGGTAGCCACCCTAACCACTTCAGAAACTGCATAGTTATGTAATGGAAATAGTTGGCCCAGACAAACTAATGTCAAATTAAACATGGAAATATACTTTAAGAATGTGATCTTTAAACCAGGGTAAATTGTTAAGCTCCCACAATGCACTGGAGGCTTTTCCAACTGATCAAAGGTTGTGCTGTCAGTAGGCATACAGAGGTGGACGTAGAGTGGTTAAAGCAGGGGTGGCCAATCAGCCCGACCAAATGGGGCCCTCAATTCACCTCTATAGAGCAAGAGATGTCCGTTTACACCCGCCTACCTCCACTCCAGAAAACAGAAGGGAATACGTCCCCTTACATCTGAGCAGACCTAAAAGCCTATAGAGTAGCTGTGACCTGTCATCTGTCCGCTTTTCTCATTGCGGCCGGTTACCAAGTTGCTTAAGTGGCCCACACTGTTTAAAAGTTTGGGCACCCCTGGTTTAAAGAGTACTGGCACCACTAATCTATGTATCTTTACATTGGTTGCCCTTCATTTGGACATTAAAGGCTCCAAACAGCTCACAAAAAACATAAGAATGGTACAATAAATTTATTTCTAGGTGTGACCAGCGATCATTGTCCCAGTATTATTAGTACATTTGCAGACATCCAGCTGTTGGTAACAGACCATGGAGCGATGAAGGAAGTGGATATGTCCCAGTTAATAGGATGTTTTTTAGACTAGTACTAGTACACTATATCTTTATAAAATTTCAAAGTCTACCCAAACTGAGATAGATATTGGTAAGTTGATTTCTTCTTCTGGCTGCTTATTTCTGAAAAAGGGACCCTAGCAGAAAGTTATCTGTACCCAGGTACATAGCCCCACCCACTTGTTACAACTAGTATAAAGGGGGTCTCGCCCTTTTTGGTAGACTGACCACAAGATCATCCACCAACCAACCACTAAGTTGGGTCTGTGCAGCACAGGTGGACTTCAATATAAATATGACCTTAATGACTGAAATGCACTAGTGTGCCATATAAACACTTAATGTAACTCCTTATGTAACAATATTTGTCCAGTTTGCTCTGAAAATCTTTACTCCATACAATAGACAGAGGAGAAGACATCAGTCCGGTCTGATGTGCGAGGAACTCGATTTTATGGAGAAATCGCCATTTTGTTTACTGCAGGATGGGCTGAGGGTCTCCAGGAAGAGTTTTCGGAACGAAGAGGAGACCACATTATAAAGGACTGGATTCACAGCTGAGCTGATGTAGAAGAGAGTGTTGGTCAGCATATAGAAGTAATGGTAAAACGTGTAAAGGGACCTACAGGAGGAGAGCAACATGACAGTTATATGGCTTTTTATAATATACAATGACTCACAGTAGCACAAACCAATAAACTTTCATCATTGTGACATGGGCAAACATGTACATACTTAAAGGAGAAGTCCAGCCTGAGCTTGTTTGGCTGGGCTTCTCCTATGGGTCACAGGAGTGCAATCCGTTTTGCATTCCTGTGACCCGCTTTCAGCAGAGAGCGGATTGAAGTCCGCTCTCTGCTGACGTCACACAGATCAGTCCAGGCACCACGTCATCTTGACTCTGGGAGTCTGAATCCGCCAGGTGCCTGGACTGATGGCCATACCGTATTTTCACCGCCACTTCCGGGTATGTCTTCTGTGGGACTGGGCGTTCCTAATTGATTGACAGGCTTCCGACCGTCGCATACAGCGCGTCACGAGTTGCCGAAAGAAGCCGAACGTCGGTTCGCAGGCGCCGTATAGAGCCGCACCGACGTTCGGCTTCTTTCGGCAACTCGTGACGCGTAGTATGCGATGGTCGGAAGCCTGTCAATCAGATAGGAACACCCAGTCCCGCAGAAGACATACCCGGAAGCGGCGGTGAAATACGGTATGTACGAAAAAAAAAAAAAAAAAACAGCCGATTGTCATTAGGACAATTTGGCTGAATGTAATGTTAAAAATGTATTTTTGGGTGAACCCCCGCTTTAAGTCCAGCCAAAACATTTTACTTTGTCTCAAATAGAACAGGAAAAGATTGGAGCCTTTGTGAGGTTTTCATTGCTGTCAGTCTCCCTACTGGTAAATGATAAATGGCTTATTCGTCTTTCTAGACACCATGGGCTAGATTCACATAGATTATGTGATTTACGATCCGCCGGCGCAATTTTGCAAGGCTAGTGCAGTATTTTTTCTACATACTCTGACCAAGGACTTATTGACCCTCAGTGTTCAGCAGCTTTGTTATTGTTTGTTCCTTTGCGCAGTCTGCTGTTTTTTCTATATATACCTAGTGCAGTATTCACAAAGCACTTACCTCCAAACTTGCGCCGGCGGATCGTAACTCCCCCGGCAGAATTCAAATTCCGCGGCTAGGGGGAGTGTACAATTTAAATCAGGCGCGTCCCCGCACCAATTTAACTGCGCATGCGCCGCCGGTGATATTTCCCAGTGTGCATGCTCCAAATGACGTCGCTAGGACGTCATTGTTTTCGGCAGCAACGTAAATTCCTGCCATCCGTATTCGCGACCGACTTACGCAAACGTCGTAAAAATTTGAAACTCGGCGCGGGAACGATGGCCATACTTAACATTAGCTACCCCTCATATAGCAGGGGTAACTATCCGCCGGAAAAAGCCGAACGCAAACAACATAAAAAAAAAACGACGGGCGGCCGTTCGTTTCTGAATCAGCGTATCTCCTCATTTGCATATTCATCGCGAGTAAAACACGAAGCGCCACCTAGCGGACAGCGGAAGATTGCAGCCTAAGATCCGACGGTGTAAGTCACTTACACCAGTCGGATCTAAGGGAGATCTATGCGTAACTGATTCTTATGAATCAGTCGCATAGATCCGACCGTCGGATCTCAGAGATACGACGGCGTATCAGGAGATACGCTGTCGTATCTCTTTGTGAATCTGGCCCCTTTTCTGTTCAGATTTTAAATTAGAGAGAGTGGATCTGAATAAAAACCGTTTCTGCTCTGCTCTGTAAACTCTGTCACCTCTAATAAATGTTTATTTGTAAATATGCATTTAACATAACAATTTTATATTATTGTTTAAAAACATATAAATGTGGCAGGTTGTGTTATTCACCTGACTGTGCTGTGAGACAAATGAAAAAATAAGTTATGGGTGAGCACTTATTATATCTAATGACACTTACCCAGACCATTCATCATCCGGGATGTAGCAGAACATTAGTCTTCTGGCATGATATGGTAACCAGCAGACAATGTATGCTATCACAATGGCTCCTGTGGGTTAGAGAAAAAATGTTGTTAGATAAGACGTTGTATTTGATGAAGCATAAAAAGATACCCAGCTACTGCTGGCCTATATAAATCTGTCACAGACTAGGCTGCCCTGTTGAACCATATAAACTCTAATGTTTTATTGATGTAACAACTCATGCCAGCCAATTGATAATAAGCTTTATTTAAAATGGTTATAATTGTGGATTATAATCACATCAACGGCACAAACAGCACACTAGCTTAGTGATTAGCACTTCTGCATGGCATGATACTAACTACATGGAGTTTGCCTGTTCTCTCTCTGCTTGTGTGGGTTTCCGCTGGGTACTTACGGTATGTTTCCTCCTACACTCCATAGTTATGCTGGTAGTGTAACACTGGGCAATGTTACTGAGTTGCAGAATTTTATTTGTCCACAAGATTACAGTGCCAATTAGTCTTGCATAGCTATGACTGGACTACAATTGCCAAAAACGGTGTGAAAGATATCTTGAAGAAGGATCCTAGCTACAGCCCTTCATAGGCCAAACCTTCCAGGATCCATAAGCACCTCAGTACAGGAGGTACCCTATAAAGGTAAAAGCCTGGAAAGGAGCTGGGCAGCTGGGGGAAGCGCGCCAACTGGGAAAAAGTGAGAAAACATTGCTGGGCCGAGCCAAGCTGTGCCAGGCTGAACTGTGCTGAGTTGTGCTGTACTAAGCTGTGCAGTGTTAGAGAGTTGAATGCTGTGCTACAGAAGGTTAATTGGCTCCTGCCCAGACTGGGCCCAGTGTGTGCATGCATTGGATTGTGAGCTCCTTCAGGGCAGGGATGTGTACAATATATGTAAAACACAATATAAACACTTGTAAAGAATAAAATAAAAAATATTAGTTGCTAGTTCCTCCTTGTGTATTGCCCTCGCTGACTTTCAATGTTGTGTTACATCCCTGACCACCTGACCAGCATTGCAGAAAGTTTGCAGAATGTGAGCAGTCATATCAGTTTGGATTACCTCTGAATGCCAAGGAGAATTAAAGTAGAATAGATGGATCCGGGCTCTTTACACTAGAACATAACACGAGTGGATAGAGCACATTATACAGGTAAAATGTAATTTTGATGAAAAGTGCATTTTAGGGCCCCAAGATGAGACACAGGGCCAGATCCACAGACGAAGTACTTTCAAATTTCCTGCGTCGTATTGTTGTTTTGAATCCTCAAAACAAGATACGACGGCTTCTGGGTTAGATCCGACAGGTGTACGTCTTCGTACGCCTTCGGATCTAAGATGCAATACTTCAGCGTCCGCTGAGTGGCGTTTTCCGTGTTGGGTATGCAAATTAGCGATTTACGACGATCCACGAACGTACGCGCGTCTGGCGCATTTTCTAAAGTCGTCTGTAGTCGGCTTTTTCCGGCGTATAGTTAAAGCTGGTATTTTGTGGCGTATAGATAGAATTGCCATGTTAAGTATGGCCGTCGTTCCCGCGTTGAAATTTGTAATTTTTTTTTTTGCGTAAGTCGTCCATGAATAGGGATGGACGTAACTCACGCCTAAGTTAAAAAAATGACGTCCTAGCGACGTCATTTAGCGCAATGCACTGCGGGAAATTTCGGGACGACGCATGCGCAGTTCATTCGGCACGGGGACGCGCTTCATTTAAATGAAACCCGCCCCCAACCCGCCCAATTTCAAATCCGCCGCCAGAAATACACTACGCCGCCGTAACTTAAGGCACAAACTCACTGAGGATTCGAATATACACCAGGTAAGGTACGGCGGCGTAGTGTTTCTCTGATACGCTACGCCGATGCACATGTATGTGGATCTGGCCCACAGTCATTGGTTCCTAGGACATATGTGGCCTACCTGCACAGGTTCCTTGGTTTCTAGTACTCAGATGGCCTCCAGCATCCTAGCAACCAAGAAGTCATTCAATTAGTGTCAGTAGTGAAACCAGCAGTCATAAGTTCAGTGGTTGGGTGAACTGGCCATTTAGCTCGCCCATTCAGAGAACTCAAATTCTACATGATTGCAAACTCAATTCTCATCCCTACACAACACTTATATGTTATGTGTGCAGCACCTTCAGTTAGTTCAAAAAGATGACACAACCTCTAATGCCTTGTACACACGATCTGAATTTCCGATTGAAAAAGTCAAACGGAATTTTTTCATCGGATATTTCGACCGTGTGTGTGCCCCATCAGACTTTTTGTTCTCTTTTTTTCCGACAGAAAAAAATTCTGTAGGGAACTCCAAAAACACGCATACTCAGAATCAAGCCGCCGCATGCTCGGAAGCATTGAACTTAATTTTTCTCGGCTCGTCATAGTGTTGTACGTCACCGCATTCTTGATGGTCAGAATTTGGTGTGACAGTGTGTATGCAAGACAGCTTGAACGGATATTCCGTCCGAAAAATCAATCGGAATTTATCCCCACGGAAAATCCGATTGTGGGCATTACTTTATTTTATGGAGACTTATTTTGCCATATCACCCATTACATTAAAAAAAGGCCCAGATTTTGCTAGATATTAACAGCAGCAGTCTCTGAAAAGCGAGCTGTGGTGGATTGCTTTACTGAGGGCAAATAAGCAGCTGCTTCAAGGTGTTCAGAAAGCAATCCTGGCTCTTTTTGTAGCTTTTTTTTTCTTTGCTGAAAGGTAATTTTGAATGGCACTAAAGCACCACGACTGAAAGCCAAACGTTTTTCTTGCGGTTATAGTACAGCCCTATTGACTTAAAAGGGTGAGTTTGACACCCATAAGCCATGTTAAATTCCCTTGTAAACAGCAACTTCCCTAGCAAAGTGAACAGACTATTTGCTTTTAGTAGATCAACCTCTATGGTATATGTACTTCTGAAGTGTCACGGTGCCAGGTTTATTGACACTTTTCAGGCAGTCCTTATGGGCATTTCAGTTTGATGAAATCTGCTACATGAGGAATGCTTCAAGCTGCTTTTTGTGGCTTCTTGGGACTTTCCTCTCTTGATGAGACACTTTGGACCGGAATCCTCTGCCACAGGATTCAGCACCCGGATCTCTTTAGCTTGATTTCTTTCGAACTTTTAAATCCGACAGGTAACACTGTCAAGCCTCTCGGTGTACCGTGCATCCTTCGATGAAGTTTCCAGGCCTTCTCCCAAGATACCAGCCTCTTGCATGGCCCTCTCCAGGATAGGTCTTCCCCTCGCTTCTTTCATCAAGTGGCTTCCTCCTTCCGCAGGACGGACAGCACAGGATCACCTTTGCAGTGCAGGCCCCAGCCAGACAACTGGGCCCACAGACAAAGCCGCAGCCCCGGGCCAACGTGGCCCCAGGACTAGGATTCAGAGCAAGCACCTCAGGCCAGGTGGGCCACGAGGCGCGAACGGACGGACGGACCCCGCACCAATGGCGTCTGTCACTTAAGTACCCCTCCCCAGCATGCACAGCGGGGCGACCACTCCCACTGTTTCGTTGCTGAGGGGGACAAGCAATACACCCTGACCTTGCTGCTGCCACCCTTGGCCTAGGGTGGTAATGACACCCCCAGGCGAGCAATGGTGGATACTCTCAGCACAGCCATGGCTGGAACAGAGGCTAAATTGCCCTTAATCACTCTGGTCTGAGCCAAATAACAGCTCAGACCACCATCTAAATTTAAAGCAGCGCCTGTTCAACAGGAGCAGAGTGCTACATCATTTATTGATAATAAAAGGTGTTTATTATAAATGTGTGCATTTGTAACATACCAATTTTTATTATATACTGTATTTTGTGTTTATTTTACTTATGCGTAGTTAGAATATATCAAATTGGATTTAAAGTGTTTGTAAAGGGTTAAAAAAATTTTTTGGGGATAACAAACATGTTATACTTGGATGCTCTCTGCAGTGGAGCAGCCCTGAGCCTTCTCTTTTCGGGTCCACTGGCGTCACTCCTAGCCCCTCCCTCCTGCTGCTTGCTCTGGGGGCACTTGTGCATTCTGGCTCCTGAGCTGCCTCTGTGTGTCCATGAGACACAAAGTGTGAGGCACGGCCCTGCTCCCCCATTCCCTCCTCACTATCTGTGATTGACAGCAGCGGGACCAATAGCTCCCCGCCGTGGTGTCTTAGCTAATGAGGAGGCAGAACCTCGAGAGAGCCTTTGCTCTCATGCACATCGCTGGATCGGGCTTGGCGGAAGTATCAGGGGAGCTGCGGAGGGAGCTGCACACATAGGGGCAGATCCACATACATACGCTGCGCCCGGCGCAGATGTCAAATACGCTACGCCGCTGTAACTTACTTTGAGTTGATTTGAATCCTCAACAAATTTGCGCCGTAAGTTACGGCGGCGTAGTGTATCTCTCGTGGCGTAATTCAAATTCTGCGGGTAGGGGGCGTATTTCATTTAAATGAAGCGCGTCCCCGCGCCGAACGAACTGCACATGCGTCGTCCCTAAAATTTCCCAGCGTGCATTGCTCTAAATGACATCGCAAGGATGTCATTGGTTTTGACGTGGACGTAAATTACGTCCAGCCCCATTCACGGACGGCTTACGCAAACAACGTAAAACTTTCAAAATTAGACGCGGGAACGACGGCCATACTTAACATTGAGTACACCACCATATAGCAGCTTTAACTATACGCCGGAAAAAGCCGAACGGTAACAACGTAAAAAAAATGCGACGGCCGATCGTACGTTCGTGGATCGTCGGAAATAGCAAATTTGCATACTCGACTCGGATTACGACGGGAACCCCACCTAGCGGAAGCCGAAAAATTGCATCTGAGGCCCCGTACACACGACCAAACATGTCTGCTGAAACTGGTCTGCGGGCCAGTTTCAGCAGACATGTTCGGTCGTGTGTTGGCCCGAGCGTGCAGGATTCCAGCAAACATTTGCCCGCCGGGCCTTTTCCCAGCGGACAAATATTCGTGGACTTCGACGCATGCGTGGAAGCATTTAACTGGCAGGCCCGCCCACGTCGCCGCGTCATTGTCGCGGCGACACCGCGTCATCGTCGCGGCGACACCGCGGACACGCCCCGCGTATTGTTTACGCGTGGATTTCTGTACGATGGTTAGTACAGCCATCGTACAGAAATCCCCGGGCAGACATGTACGGTGAAAACGGTCCGGCGGACCGGTTTCATCGTACATGTTTGCCCGTGTGTACACGGCCTAAGACGCGACGGCGTACGAAGACGTACGCCTGTCGGATCTAACACAGATGCCGTCGTATCTTGTTTTGTGGATACCAAAACAAAGATACGACGCGCAAAATTTGAAATTACGCGGCGTATCAAGAGATACGCCGGCGTAATTTCTTTGAGGATCTGCCCCATAGAATGCATAAAGGTAAAGTACCTTCAACATTTACAACCACTTTAAGTGCAAATACATATTTTGTTCTTTTGTTCTGGGGAATTTTGGAAAATTTAGAAAAAGACATCTGATATAGCTGTTACTCCTCTTCATAATCTCCCACAGAAACCTCTATATATAAAACGTTATGTACAGTATCTGCATTGGAGGACTGAATGTTTGAATCCATTGACATACACTATATATATATATATATATATATATATATATATATATATATATATATATATATATATATATATATATATATATATACACATATACTATATATCGCCAAAAATATTGGCATACCTGCCTTTCCACGCAAATGAACTTTAATGGCATCCCAGTTTTAGTCTGTAAGGTTTAGTATTGAGTTGGCCCACTCTTTGCACCTATAACAGCTTCAACTCTTCTGGGAAAGCCATACACAAGGTTTAGGAGTGTGTCTATGGGAATATTTGACCATTCTTCCAAAAGCTAATTTGTGAGTTCAGGCACTGATGTGGACGAGAAGGCCTGGGTTGCAGTCTCCACTCTAATTTATCCCAAAGGTGTTCTATCGGAGGTCAGTACTCTGTGCAGGCCAGTCATTGCTACAGCCTAAGACTGGGATGCCATTAAGGTTCATATGCATGTAAAGGCAGGCGTCTTAATAACTTTAGTAAAATATATGGAGATTTGTGAGAAGTTCAGTTTAGCATTTGCAGTTACTCTTGATCATGGTTTTTGTTTTAGTTTTTTCTTTTTTTTAGATTGGTGGTCTCTTTACATTAAATGCTTTCAAAAAAGGTGATGTGTATTTTGAAAACCATTATTGCCATGTTACTTTCATATCAATTAAACAATTAGAATTTTTGTAATATATATTTTTTTCTTGTGTTATGATTTATTCCCTAAGCTTTTTTTGCTGTTCTCAATTATGTGTATAATTTATAAGTCTGGGTATGTTTCATGTTGTGCACTATTGAGATTGTATTTGAGAAATTATTTATACACAAGGCTCTTAAACCCCTTTCACACTGAGCCCCTATGGGCGGATTTGCAGCGCATTTTGGCCGCTAGCGGGGCGCACCACTTAAGACCCGGACCTTTATGCATGTAAAGGGACTGGCCAGTTTTTTGCGATTTGGCACTACGTCGCTTTAACTGACAATTGCGCGATCGTGCGATGTGGCTTCCAAACAAAATTGCCATCCTTTTTTTCCCCACAAATAGAGCTTTCTTTTGGTGGTATTTGATCACCTCTGCGGTTTTTATTTTTTGCGCTATAAACAAAAATAGAGCGACAATTTTGAAAAAAATTCAATATTTTTTACTTTTTGCTATAATAAATATCCCCCAAAAAGATATAAAAAAACTTTTTTTTTGTTTCTCAGTTTAGTCCGATACGTATTCTTCTACCTATTTTTGGTAAAAAAAATCGCAATGAGCGTTTATCAATTGGTTTGCGCAAAATTTATAGCGTTTACAAAATAGGAGATTGTTTTATTGCATTTTTAGTATTTTTTTTTTCTCTACTAATGGCGGCGATCAGCGATTTTTTTCGTGACTGCGACATTATGGCGGACACTTCGGACAATTTTGACACATTTTTGGGACCATTGTCATTTTCACAGCAAAAAATGCTATAAAAATGCATTGTTTACTGTGAAAATGACAGTGCAGTTTAGGAGTTAACCACTAGGGGGCGCTGTAGGGGTTATGTGTGACCTCATATGTTTTTCTAACTGCAGGGGGGCGGGGCTGGACGTGTGACGTCATTGATCGTGTTTCCCTATATTAGGGAACACACGATCAATGAACCTGCCACTGTGAAGAACGGGGAAGCTGTGTTTACACACAGCTCTCCCCGTTCTTCAGCTCCGGGGACCAATCGCGGGCCTCCAGCAGCGATCGGGTCCGCGGGTCCCGCGGCCGCGGTCACGGAGACCGCGACCCGCGGCTGGGCACTTAAGGAGGACGTACAGGTACGTGCTTGTGCCCAGCCGTGCCATTCTGCTGACGTATATCTGCAGGAGGCGGTCCTTAAGTGGTTAACCCCCGCTAGCGGCCAGAAAGGGTTAAAACCTCAGGCTTTCACACTGGGGACAATAAAGCAGCACTTTTAGGGCGGATTGCAGGCGCTATTTTTAACGCTATAGCACCTGCCATACGCCCTCAGTGTGAAAGGGGTCTCATAGACAAAATGTATACCTCCCTTTTACTTGTGTGCTACTGTATGATTAGCACAGATAAAATAGGCTCCTCATGGTGTGAAAGGTTTATTAAAACAAAAAAAACAACAACAAAAACAGAAGGTTAAAGCAGCAGGGAACACTTCTTTAAATACTAAAAGAGAATACAAGCCTTGCTAATTATATAGGGGCCCTAAACCATGATATTGTGAAGCTTAGGTTGCTGTGACTATCTTGGTGGGTAGCCTTGTAAGGGTCAATCTAGATACAACCTATATTTACATTTCGGCGTTAAGTAGATGAGGTACAGTTAAACCGTCATCTTATTATGTCTTATGTCTGTCAGTGGGGAGAAAGTAGATTCGATTCACCTAGAATGACCTTTTATAAAAGAAAAAGAGCCGCTGCTTTAGGTGTTTGATGATAACCTGAGGTGGAATGTCTCGTAGAGTGCTAGCCCCGGCCCGCCTCCGTGAGAAACGTGTAAGAAAAGAAATGGCTGCACATCCAGGAATTCCAATTGCCTTTTATTGTTCAAAGTGATAACACCAAAGACACCAACACGAGGTCACGTAGACGCGTTTCACACAAACATCTTGTGCTTAATCATTACAATGACTAAAATAACTGATAGATCTTAAATAGACCGCCCTAGTAACTGCAGGTGTTCTGGGGGTGGTGATAATCAGCAATAGTACACAGTCCGATCAATCACAAAACTTCAGCCCCAAAAAGCATCTGAATAAAGATTCAAATACAAAATCAAACAGAAGGTCCAAGTTCCCGTGCACATCGAGAAATCTCCCATACACACAAAGACCTGGACCAACAATCGCATAGAAACATTGTATATAAAATACATGAACAACACCAGTAAATAATTTGGAAAAAATGTATATAAATACACATAGTGTAAAGAAAAAGAAGAATAAAAACCATAGTGAATATAAAAACATTTGTGTAATCTGAGCATTTATGTGCATGCAGCTCCCAAGACGGACAACTTCCTGGTCTAGCCCCACGCACACCATAGTTCATGATATTTTGTAAGTACCCGGAACTGAAATTTTTTGTCTCTTCTGGTTATACTTAACCAATCATTTGACGACAATATATTCTATTATTTCAGACACCCTATAGCATCCGCTCCTGAGGAAGTGTTTTCACACGAAACGTGTCGGGCATCAAGGATGTAGCTATATGCCTCAATAGGATTCTATTTAGATAGACGACTTCTTGTACAATTTTACACTTATTTATTACCATGTTGTTATGTGCTGCCCAGTCTATGTGTATATAATATTTATAGAGAGAAGATAGTCACCGCTCTAATTAGGTATGTGGATGAATCCGTATCCTCTCAGAGAAACCCAGGTGCCGGCAATGCACGAAGCAATTGTAGAAAGAAATGTTTGGACAGCCGCACTCTGGAAAAACCTTCTCGGTTGCCTTTTATTGATAAAAGTATTCAAACACCACACATCACAGCAAAGACAGGGGCATACAGCTGACGTTTCGCACTATCAATCAGTGCTTACTCATAGCATACAATGAGTAAGCACTGATTGTAGTGCGAAACGTCAGCTGTATGCCCCTGTCTTTGCTGTGATGTGTGGTGTTTGAATACTTTTATCAATAAAAGGCAACCGAGAAGGTTTTTCCAGAGTGCGGCTGTCCAAACATTTTTTTCTACAATTTATATAATATTTATACTGTTTTGATGTTTATACTTTATTGCTATGTGCTGTCAATTTGGCATTATGTACATGTTTTAATATTGGTTAGTTTCATGTACGGTTGTACATGTTATCCTTAATACATGCTATACATACTACTATGCACTTATGCAAATAAAACTTGTTTACTCTCCATTTAATCCCCATCAGTCTACTGCTTCATCTAAAGTCCCAAACTCCTTTTTCTTTAATATGTGCATGCAGGTGCACACACATAAATGCTCCCACATGCACATACAAGAGACATACATGCAAAATCATTTATTCCTCCACTCAAAAAGACTACGCCAACACCATGAATGCATAAACAAATGCACCCATGTATACATCATAGAAGAACTACCTCCATTTTGACGCCTGCAAGGACGCATATGTGTCCCAATACAATTGAAAATATTGTATGGTAATTTGATACAGATCCTATATACAGGTACCATACATGCAATAATGTCCACTTTGGTTCAATGCGTCCACACAAAAGTACAAAGAGATACAGGGGCGACCTGGGATCCGACTTCAAGTTGCCCCAAGTCGCGCGGTCAAGAAAATGAATGGAAGTGAATGGAGCCGTCTTAATGTACACTACTGAAGTCCTCCGACTTCAGAAAAGGTTCCTGTACTACTTCAATCCGACTTCAGAAGTCGGATTACTGTCTTAACTGAAGCAACAATACAGGAAGATAACATACATTTCTCAGGCAAACCCCTCCCTCCCCCCTCCCTCTCACAGAGCTGATTGTTGTTTGATTGGCCACTGGAAAGCCTCCTGTGACAGGAAAGTCCTGTCATCGGACTCTTTACAATAACATGGAGACGTAAAGATACAAGTACTGTCCATTCATTGGTAATGGCACCCCAAATTCAGTTAGCAGGCATGCATTTTTCCACACATTGGGGGTTATTTACTAAAGGAAAATACACTTTGCACTACAAATGCACTTGGAAGTGCAGACACTGTAGATCTGAGGGGGACATACAAGGAAAAAAAAAACAGCAGTTTTGCTTGCACATGATTGGATGATAAAATCAGCAGAGCTTCCTCTCATTTCAGAACTTCCCCTCAGATCTACAGCGATCTACAGCAACTGCACTTACAAGTGCACTTGTAGTGCAAAGACGATTTGCCTTTAGTAAATAACCCCCATTTTGTCATTTGACAAATACGCTACCAATGTTCCAAAATGTACATTGAAAAACCCACACAATGCTCCATGCCCCCAAAAAAATTATTTGGCTTTTGGGGCTTTTTAAGCATATTTTGGTAGTTTTTTTTTTATCTCTCTTCTTTTCTGCTTTTAAAACACATTTTAGCACATTTTAACATGTATTTTGGCTCATTCTTCACATGCGTTTTTATGTGCATTCTGGAAATGCATGCTATTCCTGTGTGCCATTAATTGTTAATGGCACCCCAAATGTGGTTAGTAAATATGCTGTTTGCCAAAATACACATAAAAACCAAGTCAAAATGCAATTTTAAAAAGTGCCAAAATACATGCTAAAAGAAGCGCCAAAATGTGTGTTACAAACCACACCAAAATGCATGTGCCTTTTCAGCAAATGAGAAAATGTACCCTCCCGGAGATAAAGACGCCCTTGGGTGGACCGTGCCGCATAAACAATGGTTTATTGATACAAAATATTGGCAATCACATTAAATCAGACACTCAAATACCCATCACCCAAATAAATATTAATATTAGTTAGACAACGTTATCTAAGTAAACACTAAACTACGTAGGGGAATGCATGCATGCAAAATTACTCTAGCTGGGAAACCAGCTGTAAATTTATCCAGCTGGTTACCCAGCAGTTAAAGGGGTTGTAAAGGTAAATGTTTTTTCACCTTAATGCATCCTATGCATTAAGGTGAAAAAACATCTGACGGTACCGCCCCCCCCCCCCGAACCCCTGTTTTACTTACCTGACCCCTCGAAAGTCCCGCGCGCGTCCACGTGATCCTCTTTGGTTCCCAGCCTGGCCGTTGATTGGCTAGGCTGGACGGATTGATAGCAGCGCAGCCATTGGCTGGTGCTGCTGTCAATCACAGCGGATGACGCGGCGTGCCGGGGGCGGGGCCGAGTGATACAGTCGGCGGCTATGCCCGCCGCTGTATCACAGGAGCGCGCTCGCAAAGGCTTTCCACCATGCGAGCTCGCTCGCATGAATGTGGAAAGCTTTTGCGAGGAGGAGCCGAGACAGCCGCCAAGGGACCCCAGAAGACAGGGTTAGGGGACACTCTGTGCAAAACGAGCTGCACAGTGGAGGTAAGTATAACATGTTTGTTATTTAAAAAATAAATAAAAAAATGTGCCTTTAGTGTTCATTTAAAGAGATCAGCCACTTGACTGGTCAAGTCCTGTGATGGAAGTGAAATAAAATGAATATTTTATTCTATGCTATTTTGTGTTAAGCTAATTATTTTATTAGAACCTCTGAAATGTTGTTTTCCTTTTCTTTTATATTCTTATATATTGTTTTTATTTCCTTTTGATTGCTTGATCTATATAAGATATAATACCGTGTTTCCCCGAAAATAAGCCCGGGTCTTATATTAATTTTGGCAACAAAAGACACAGTAGGGCTTATTTTTGGGGTAGGTCTTACCATGTAATGTGCTGTCTTCTCTCCCCCTCTCTCTCCCTGCCTGACAGGAATCCATAGTGTAAACTGAGTTAAAATGCTTGTAAAATCCTATAATCCACTCTATTACAGTAGTATATAATGTACAATGTGTGTGTTTCTGTAATATAATTGTGCCAAATACCTTCGTTATAGCGCCTGTGACGCGCCGGAGCTCTCTTCCCCCGCAATTATATTACAGAAACACACACATTGTACATTATATACTACTGTAATAGAGTGGATTATAGGATGTTACAAACATTTTAAACTAGGGCTTATTTTCAGGGTAGGGCTTATATTGCAGTCCTCCTGGAAAATAACGCTAGGTCTTATTTTCGGGGTAGGTCTTATTTTCGGGGAAACACGGTACATATGCATGTGTGAAAATACATATTACAATACTGTTATTATCCTTACATGAAGTAACAGATAATGTTTTAAAGATAAAGTTACAACTCAGCATTGGAAATGGAGGACAAAGGACTAAAATAAAAGCAGCTGCGACCCCCCCCCCACACTCCTCATTCTTCAACCCCTCTCTCCTACTGCATTCCTAAATGGCTTCACTTCAAAGCCCTCTCCTCGAGTAAAACAAATATGGCGATTGTGGAAGGAACTTTTATGCCTGTATGACACGTGGACTGTTTGTACTATTAGGAGCCCTATACCAAGTATGGCTTTGCCCCTGAAAGCTTGGGTTTGAGGTCCCTGTATTACATGAGGCTACATGTGCTGTGGAATGTATGCCATGTACAAAGAACAGACGTCATAGGGGGGCGTGTAATAAGGGGCTGAATTGTATGAGCTGACCAATATGAATGCATTTGTTTTGTGATGTCATTTTGTCTATAAGGCTATGGAATAAATGGGTTTGGCCTTCTCTTGCTGGCTAAACGCTGAAAGGTGAGGCTGTAGATTTTTTCTCTGGTCTACATGTTTCACTATTACAATTTGGGTCAACGGCAGAAATGGGGTTAGCCCAGAGGTTGTATCAGGGGTCAATTTCAGTCCTAGCAGGACATATAGCAGAGTAAATAAAATAAGCTAAACGCTGGGGCTAACCAATGAATGATGACAGGTATGAATCTCACAACTAAAAACAATTTGTAGTCCTGTATGAGAGGGCTGTCAGAGTATGGCATTCAATGAAATCAAAGACACTGTGAAGCCGAGCCTAATAAGCAGGAAGCAAAGTAGCAAGGTGGCAGCATTCAGACCAAGTTCAGCATAGCAGGTAAGCAATCAGCTAAAAAAAAAGTCACAAAGCAGTTCAGCTAAGTATGAAGCGCCAGTATATATATATAGGGAGAGACACACACTGGACTTCGGGTCCGCTCACCAGACCAAATTATGTTTGAAGATCATCTAGGATAGCAGATATCCTCCTCTGCGTTAGATGGGAAGTCAGAATACGGCTTACTGCTGTATACAGTGGAGTATAGCCAAAGATGCTGGCTCCCCTGTCCCGGGGATTCAAAGCTTTCGTTGGTGTCTAACATGTGGAGGAATGTAGATGTCATAGGCAAACCTTCCAGATTGGTGTGTCTCAAGTAAGGTGGTCTGCTACTGATGGCTGCTTTTCCCGTTGCATTCCTCACTCAAACGAGCATATCGAGGGCCGGCTTCATGGATGTGTCGGTTAGTGTCAAGCCGATTCCAGTGCAGAGCGCATGTGTCCGATTACGTAGACCCACCCTTTTCTGTTCCCTACTGCACATGTGTGAAGCATGCTGTGCCTTCTAATTGACCCGGTGGTGGAGGAAAGAGGAGGGGGCCAAACTTCTGAGGGACGGTGCCGTCTTCGGAAGTGGGGAAGGGGGACCTATTAAAAACAGGTCTCCGTTCCCCCCTGCAAGGTGCCAAATGTGGCACCAGAGGGGGGAAGGAAGCAAATACGTGGAAGTTCAACATTTGGGTGGAACTCCATGTAACAGGAGGGCCCATGGAACCCAGAAGCTCTTAGAATGTATGAGCCAGAAAATAATGGACATTCAGAATATACTGTATCTTGGATTGCTTTAACATGGGTCTGTAATTCACAATATATTCCAGGATATCTGTAAAGAACTATTACAGTTTGTTGATTCTGAACTCAACAGGTTAATTGAAAGATGTTAATTGAAAGATTGAAAGATGTCATCACCTCCAGCTACCTGGCTGCCTGTGTAATGTAAATTGAATCCAGACTAACTTCTAAGGATCTTTCATTGTGGCTTGTGCTAATTGATCCTGTATTGTGTGAAGGTATATTGATGATAATGTGTATTGTAAGTTAACAGACAAAGGTCAGGTGTCTGAGTCATCAGCTGCAGTTAATTAGCTCATGTAAATTAGGTCAGGTCCCGGAGCCAGCGTGTCTGCTAAAGAGATGTATTGAGGGGGCTCATTAGGTAAAAATTGTGTGATGTTGTGGGTGAAGTTGGGTCATTGTTCATTTGATTACTGCAGTATTCTAAATTGTATATAAGAGTCTGTATTTCGCAATAAAGGGTCAGACCTGCTGGAAACCTAACAACAAGAGCTCTGTCTCGTTATTAGGAAGAATTATTACTTTGGGTCTTGTTCGCCTGACTGTGGAGTGTCGGTAACTGCCTTGTGTTCGGGAATGGAATATCCTAAACGGCGTTAACCCCTGTCCCATTTGGGGTGCAGTTACACTCCACTTTAATAAACGTACACCTTGATCACACAACTTTCTCAAACCGATAAACAGACCGCCATAGCACAGTAACCTCAAAAAAAAAAAATGTATTAAAAGAAATACCCAGTGCCCCCTGATGAAGTCATGTGATTGATGAATGCAACTGCGTCGGGCAGGGCCAGGTGACGTCATTGTGCTTGCCAGAAGTGGAGTGCAGACATGAGTTTCGATACCCAAGTACTTCCTATATGGGATTTTCACCTTGTATTATATGTAGGTATACTTACTTTTAATAAATTGTGTGTACTGCACTATGGTGTTCCGTTTATGATGGTGGGAGGAAGACTCTCTTGTTCTGGGCGGACGTCATATGACGTCGCGCCTTCAAAAGCCACTAGGGGGCTTGCACGCACCCGCCGCGTCACTGGGGACCTGATGCGCGTGACCGGCGGCCGCGATGGCTGCCGGGCACCCTCGATTGCCCAGTAACTGAGCAGGACCATGGAACTCTGTGTCCGATGTGTCCTCCGCAATATTGCAGTAACGATAAATAATCGCTGATCGCCGCCATTACTATTAAAAAAAATAATAATAATAAAAAATGCTATAAATCTATCTCCTATTTTGTAGATCCTATAGCTTTTGCGCAAACCAATCAATATACGCTTATTGCGATTTTTTTTTACAAAAATTTGTAGAAGAATCGGCCTAAACTGAGGAAAAATTGGTTTAAAAAAATTGATATTTATTATAGCAAAAAGTAAAAAATATTGTGTTTTTTTCAATGTGTCCCTTTTTCTTTTGTCTTTCATAGTCATTATTCTTATGGTCACTACCTACCCTAGTCAGGTATCTGGCACTTATAGACCTCTATTAATTTGGTCCTTTCACGGAGATAATTATATCTCCATGATAGCCCCTCCCCGTCTCTTCCCCTTCATATCCCTCCCGTCCTATCCCATCACCTCCTTCCCGATCAGTTCCAAAATCCCTTTATGTTACCAGGAGTTTTTTGGGCCATATAGATACTTTGATCTCTTATTGTCCAGATATGTATCTATTTGACATCTCTTACTATGGTTCCACACCGCACACTCCCATATTAAGATATGGTCTTATGGCCCCCCCCCTCCCCCTGCCTTCTCCATGTTCCAATATGCTTTTCCCTTCTTTGCATCAGGTTTCTCAAATTGGACCCCTCACCCTGATATTTCATGGTCGGTCTGCTCAGATAAGACGCCACTAACGTGTTTTATACTCCGAGCCTCCGTTCTTTGTTTTTATTTTACACGCGCCACTTGCAATGCATAGCACGGCGCAAGCAGATTACAAGCAGCGTTGTCATTATCCACGAGCTTCGACAAAATGGCCGCCGGGTGCTCATTAATACAGACTATAAATGTCTGTCTATGTGTCCCCTACATCATCCCCTGATGAAGTCACGTGACCGTGACGATACGCGTCGGGATTGGCAGGCAGGACACACTCCAGCATCCGACGAACAGACACACGAGTTCGCCACTCGTAGGATTGTTGCAGAGTTCCTGAGCTTTTATGTGAGTTTTTAATTTGTTTTTAATAAAACTGTTTGCACCGCTGACTGGGTTACACTATGGATGTGTCTTTTCACCTCTTTCCCACCATCATGCCATTTGAGCGCTCCATCTGAGGTATTGAAAGAGGAATAGGAGTCACCACTAGCCCATATCAGCTGTGACATCCCCACATACGTTGAACCCTTGGAGAGACCAAACAGCTAGCCTACGATTCCCAAGATCTAGCGGGGGAAAAATAGAGGAAAAATAGAGGGACTTACGAGTTCGGTGCTCGTGGATACGAGCCTGAGATCTCTCACCTACATGTGAGTGCACTCCCACTCGCCAAGACCCCAATTATCAGCCCCCTTTGTGACGTTATTTCACCATCAGCTTTTTGTTGTCTTTCTACTTTGTTTTTTCATATAACACACTGAACGGAGATCTTTATGTGCTACCTATCTGTGGACTATAATCATCCAGACCAGGTTGATCTAAACATACTGTGGCTAATTTGAGGTGAGCAGCTGGGTCCACCAGAGGTGTATATATGTAATCTTGGTGTTGGCTCAACTACTCTATCCCACTCACACT
Organism: Rana temporaria; assembly: GCF_905171775.1. Taxonomy (NCBI): domain Eukaryota; kingdom Metazoa; phylum Chordata; class Amphibia; order Anura; family Ranidae; genus Rana; species Rana temporaria. The sequence goes on from NC_053492.1 coordinate 79,643,129, forward strand.
CCGGATCCAAGGGTCTTATATGTACTTTTTCTAGAACTACCTTCCGTGCTTTTCCCTTAAAAGTGTGTTTTTTGTATTATTATTTATACAACACCTGCACCGTTGGAGATTGGATTCACTCTTGATGAAACACACCCACACACGGCAGGATTGTGCCAGATCTGGACCTTTTCAGAGTGCCGGATTTTATTAAGGATTGTCCTTTTATGATTTATTGCTATATTATATGTTATATAATATTATCCTCACTAGTCACTTTGTAGTATATCACCCTATTTCATTATTTGTCCCATATTTTACAGCGCAAGTATTTCATTTGACACATTTTACTTCACTTTAGTCTATCGAGGTAGACCTTTATATTTGCAGCAGTATTTTGAGTTTTTAGTTTGTCCCCCCCCCCCCCTCACTTCTTAGACAGCGCAGGAGTTTACTTTTATCCATCCCTTTTTCTTTTGTTTATAGCACAAAAGGTCACCAAATACCACCAATAGAAAGCTCTATTTGTGAGGAAAAAATTATAAAAATTTCATTTGGGTACAGTGTTGCATGACTGCGCAATTGTCATTCAAAGTGTGACAGCGCTGAAAGCTGAAAAATGGCTTGGGCAGGAAGGGGGTGAAAGTGTCCTGTAGGCAAGTGGTTAAAGAGGAACTGCAGTCTGCTTACATAATTTGTAATAAAAACATCTTTGCCATTCTAAAGCTTCCCTCCAACCACTTTGCATATTATTTTATATATACTGTAATTCTGTACTTACCAAATATGCTGCAGAAATCTCCCTCCACTAAGTCTGGCTGCATCCATTTTAACTGTGGGCAGCTAAAGCTGCTGCCTGTTCATTTTCTGGATTTACACAGACACACAGAGGCACATCTCTAGCTCTGCAGCCCTGCAGCTCTGATTGGACCTCTTATGACTCATCCCCCTGCCTTCCTGGCAAACTCTCACGAGAGTGAGAGCTCTAGAGAGAGAAGGACGTGCCAACAAAGTGTAGTATGCCAAAGATTTAATAGATAGGCAGGATTAAGAACATTGGAACAAAAAAGTGTAGCGCTAATCAAATGACTTAATACACATAAACATGAGTAAACAAAAATGCTCAAATGATGAACAAACAGTGGTATACAATAGTGGTACACTAGTGAATACACAATTGAATATCTATAATATATAGAGACACAATAATAGTGCACAGATATACAGTAGAATGTCTTTGATGTGACAAAACTCCAATGTGTGAAAAAAAAGTTCAAAACTTGGTGATGACTTCAAGCAAAAACAAATGGTGAAGGTGAAGAAATTATGAAGTGAAGAAAACCAGAACATTTGTACCCGAAAGAACGTACATTCTATGGGTCAAACAGGCTTTGTACGGAAAAACCACAGTTGGAACTGGACAATCTTGTGTGCTCCAAATGGCTGAACCAGGGATAACTGGACGTCAGCTGAATGGAAATGGTCACAAAGAGGGAGGTGTCCTTACAGGGTAGTCTCATGAAGAGTAATGGTCCAGGAAGTCCCAAGGTTATGTGGAGGAATGTATGTAAAAAAATAGGAGAAAAAAGGGGCCACATAGCATGACTCTGTATTGAATATAAACGTTTAATGTAGTAGGAACACTTACATTTAAGAAGATATAAAAGCGCTTTCAAAAGTAGTATGGCAACAGTGGAGTCCTCTGTTGCGTTTCGTCTCCTCAGACATCGTCTGGGGTCAAGATTGGATTAAGGATTAAGAACATTTACAGAATAAATTATAAAAATAGGGTCATCTGTAATCGAAAGCTGTGCATGTTGTCATAAGCCTAGGCTTTTTACCAGACAAGAAACAGGAAGTGGGTTGTATATCCTGTTTCCTTAGAACCCCAGAAGTAAGGGGGATTAGGCATTTGACCTATATTGCTTTATGGGTCTGTGGTCCAAGGTAAGGGCATAATTTGCACAGAGGTGTAACAATGATGAACATTTGCTGTGCAGCACTGTTGTGGTGTCACAAGTTTATTCTACTTGGGAAACATTATAGAGACTGTTTTGTGTAGTCATGAAAGGATACCTATTGTGGACTGTTAATTTGCTCACTTACCGTATATGTGACAACTATTGATGCACGTATGCACATATACATTTTTACTTTTTGTTTCATATTGGTTATATTCACCATACTAATTTTGTGTTTTGCCGCGTACACACGATAATTTTTCGGGTTGTAAAAAAGGACGTTTTTCAGGCTCTAGAAAAAAAGGACATTTTTTTCAACTTGATCATTAAAACGACCTTGCCTACACACGATCGTGAAAAAAAATGCTCTAGCAAAGCGTGGTGACGTACAACACGTACGACGGCACTATAAAGGGGAAGTTCCATTCGGAGGACGCCATCCTTTAGGCTGCTTTAGCTGATTTTATGTTAGTAAAAGACGATTCGCGCTTTTCTGTCTGTTACAGCATGATGAATGTGCTTGCTCCATTACGAACGGTTGTTTTACCAGAACGATCGCTCCCATCTCATAACTTGCTTCTGAGCATGCGCGGATTTTTCACGTCGTTAAAGCCCACACACGACCATTTTTTACAACCTGAAAAACGACAACTTTAAAACATTGTGAAAAAATAGAGCATGTTCGAAAAAAAATTGGCCCGTTTCTCAGAACCCGAAAAATGCTCTGAAGCCCACACAAGATAGTTTTTAATGACATTAAAAAAAAAAACGTTGTTTTTTACAACCCGAAGAATGATCGTGTGTACGTGGCATAAGTGTTATTATTACTATATTTCACTGTATGATACATTTTTTTAGCAGCATGGCACATTTATTTTATTAAAAATTTTTATGCAATTTTTATGCAAGGTGTCAGCAGCAGCTGAGGTGCTTTTTGCACACTGATTATTATATTTCTGGTATTTTTGTGGCAGCACAGGAGTATTGGTTTTTAATTAACAATATAAATCCTGTATAATAATAACAGTAATTTATGTGCAGGTCAAAGATGCACACACCATGTTATTGTAATGTACCCATGCTATGAAAGCCAGCCTCTTCTATATATTTCTAAAAAAAATATTCTCCTCACAGAAGCTAATTATGTATTTTCTGGCATTCTAGCTCATCCGTGACCTCAAAATCCTATAAGAATTAATTCCCTTGGTATTATTATCTAATTTTCAGTTCCAGTCTACAGAATCTCTTAGGAGTTTCTGTAGAAAAAAAAAAGGTCAAGATGCTCAATAAATTTCTTACCAGAAAAACAGCACAGTGTAGACTTTTTTTTAAAGATTACAGTTAAAAAAAAAGTGATTCTCTTTTAGAAGAATCCCAGGTGGCCATTACCACAGCTACAGTGGGGAAAAATATTAGCAGATTTTGTACATTTGCCCACTTGCAAAGAAATTACATTTATCATAGGTGTATTTTAAATGATAGAGACAGAATATCACCCAACAATCCAGAAAAAAAAAAAAACACATAAAGCAAATGCTATACATTAGGTTGCAGTTCGGTGAGTAAAAGAAGTTTTTGATCCCCAAGAAAAACTTGACTTAGTACTTGGTTTAGAAACCCTTGTTTGCAAGCACAGATGTAAGACGTTTCTTGTTGTTGGTGACCAGGTTTGCACACATATCAGGAGGGATATTGGTCCATTCTTCTTTACAGATCTTCTCCAATTCCTTAAGGTTTCTTGGCTGTCTTTTGGCAACTCGAAATTTCAGCTCCTTTCATAAATTTTCTATAGGAATAAGGTCCTGAGACTGGTTAGGCCACTCCATGACCTTAATGTGCTTATTACTGGGCCACTCCTTTGTTGCCTTAGAGTGGCCTAGACCAGTCTCCAGACCACAATTCTATAGAACATTTATAAAGGGAGCTAAAACTTCAAGTTGCCAAGCGGCAGCCAAGAAACCTTAAAGCGGAGGTTCACCCTAAAACAATTATATAACATTACATCCAGCATACTTCCGACATGTACAGTATGCTGGTATTTTTTTTTTCACCGTACATACCGTTTTATTGCTATTTTCCCCCCGACTTCCGGGTTCTGATTCCCGCGGGACTGGGCATTCCTATTCAGAGGTTAATTGATATGTAACCTCTGAGGGTATAAATAAAGAAACACTTAAAGGGGCGTACCATCATCCAGGGTATAGATAAATAAAATTTGGTTCTGGGGTCCCCAAACCACAGAGCCAAATATGGGGGAGTTTTTTGGGCCATTGTTGGACTATCACGGTACTAGTAGCATAGGTATACAGTGTACAAAGAAACAGGTAAATAGTAAAAAACATTTTTATTATTGGGTACAGTATCGGTAAGGACACAAGGGGGGTACAGAATTAAAAAATAAACAATATACGACTAACATAGCACCGGTATAGTGGTCCCCAGGAGGGGGAGAAGCATAGTGGGTTGAAAGTTATATCAGGCCTCTTTACTAGTTTCGCGGCTTCGGCCGCTTCATCAGAAGAGAGTCTAAAAACCTCCCACACCAGACCAGCGGGGAGGACGGTCACCACTACAGAGGGTCCCGGGTAGTAACCAGGGGGTACGTGTATGGGCGAATGGACCTTCTTGAATGCAAGGAAGTGTAATATAATATAAGTAGGGGGCCCCCGGGAGCGAGAGCCCAAGTTAAGATATCTCAAGCCACAAGTAACCTTCACAGGGGGGACCATGGTAATGGACCCCAAAAGGAGGGGGACCACATAGGGTCCTGTGGTGGCGTCAGGGTAGTGATGCCTTCCAGTGACACTGTGAGCCGGGTGGGGCCACAGGAATCCCGGGGTCCAACGTCCATTGCAAATTCAGAGGTTAGATGATTGACGTCTGGTGAAAAACTTCCCCTGGCGCATTAGGCGCGTCACCAGTTTTCTGTAACTAGCCGACTCGTGAGTCGGCGCTATACGGCGCCTGCGCCCGCCGTGTAGAGCTGACTGTGCAGGGGGATATTTATTATAGCAAAAAGTAAATAATATTGCATTCTTTTCAAAATTGTCGCTCTATTTTTGTTTATAGCACAAAAAATAAAAACTGCAAATGTGATCTTTTTGGCCACAATCATAAATGCTACATTTAGAGAAGAGTCAACAAGGCCTATGATGCATGGTACACTGGGCCAGATCCACAAAAGAGATACGCCGACTTAACTCGATTTTTCTAAATTTACACGGCGTGTATCTTTGCGCCCGATCCTCAAAACGAGAAGCGCCTGAAATTCGGGCTTTTCCGTCCTACCTAAAAATATTACGCCGGCGCATTCTCGTGCGCAAATTACGCTAGGCACGCCGCTTTATTTGATAGGCAAAGATGCAAATGAGGGAGATAGGGCGATCCACAGAATTAAGTGTGTGCGCCGTAGATTACGCCCTGTGCGCACCTGTTAGTTTTTTGGTGGGATTTTACACATTATAAAAGCAGCCCTAATTTTACACATGCCGTCTGAATGTCTGCTGAAGCAACACCATTCAGGAAGAGCTCAGCACACAAACGTTCAGGACTGAAATCTCTCTGCCAAAATGCCAGGACCAGCAATGATACTAGCTGCATTAGTTGATATAGAGACACAAAGAAGGAGGAGGGCACAGAGGAGGAGGATGAGGGCACAGGAGAGGGTCTACCGCCCACGGCAAGATTTGTTTGGCATGCCTGCTTGTGAAGTTTACCGCACCTACAGATTTACCCGTGAGGCCATCCTGGAATTAACATCAATACTTCAGGATGATATTACCAGCCCAACCCAACGCTCCCATGCCCTGCAGCCACTCACCAAAGTACTGGCCACTTTGCATTTTCTGGCCACTGGCTCATTCCAACGCACAAGTGGAGGCGTGGCTGGGATGGCACAATCCTCCATCAGCAGGTGTGTGCACCAAGTGGTCCCTGCAATCCTGCTGCGCATGGGAAATCAGTTTCAGAAACCCACCCAGGAGGATCAGCGTTTAAAGTCAATGACCGACTTTTACAACCTTGCCAGATTTCCACGCACCATCGGGGCCATTGATTGTACCCATGTGGCACTACAACCACCCCATGATACTGAGCACATGTTCCGGAATCGTAAAGGCTGGCATTCCATTAATGTGCAAGTCATCGTCGATGCCCATGGCCTCATCTGGCATGTCTGTGCTAAATTTCCTGGATCCTGCCATGATAGTTACATTTACCGGCAGACACAGATCTCAAGAGATTTTGACCAGAACATGTATGGAGACAGCTGGCTGATTGGTGAGTGACATGTGTGTCAGGTATGTCCCCCCCATGATGCTGACATCACAAGGGGCACATGCATGACTAATATCCTCCTGTCTTTTCCCTTACAGGTGACTCTGGATATGCATTGGGACCTCATCTAATGACCCCATTCAGGAACCCCCAAACCCCAGGAGAGCAACGCTACAACCAGGCGCACATACGAACCCGGGGAGTGGTTGAACGGACCTTTGGGCTTCTGAAGTCCCGCTTCAGATGCCTGGATAAGTCTGGGGGTACCCTGCTGTATTCCCCTGACTTTGTGTGTCAAATAATTGGGGCATGTTGCATACTCCATAACTTTGCCCTCAGAAGGGGACTGCATATTGACTTATGTAATGACCTGACCCCTGACCCAGGCAATACTATCCCAACCAACTCTACCCGGTCTGCTGAGGGCACAACAGCTAGGAGACGCCTTGCAGAAGGCATTTTTTCCCAGTAAATGTACATGATTAATGTCACAATAAGTATGTTTTTTTTCACTGTAAATGCACATGATTAATGTCACAATAAGTATGTATTTTTTCACTGTAAATGCACATCAATAAAGTCACAATGATAATGCATGAATGCACACCACTGTGGTTCCTTGCACAGACACATCACATGCACATCGAATTGGATTAGATCCAAGTCCCCCTCCCCCCCTTGGGACTTGGGAGCAGTAACGCCACGCCACGGCTCCAATTATGTCACTGTGCATTCATACACCATTCAGGAACCTGGGATTGCCCTTCTCCCTGGTCCTGGGGATCCCTTCTCCACCAAAACTGAGGGTGACAACCTTAATTTCTTAGGAATGCCACCCCCCCCACATTCACACATCATTCACACACATAAACCAAATCATAAGTACAGAAGACAAAATTAAAAAAAAAAAAAAATGCATAAACAAAAAAAAACAAGTATCCCAGCAAATTTTTTAGCGGCGGCGATTGCTACGCCTTGGCTGGGCAGGGGCACGGGCAGGGGCACGGCCACGGCCACGCCGTCGCGGAGGATGTCCATTGGGGGGGTGTTGAGCTGGGGAAGGAGGAGCCTCCTGGGGGGGTTGAGCTGGGGAAGGAGGAGCCTCCTGGGGGGGTTGAGCTGGGGAAGGAGGAGCCTCCTGGGGGGGTTGAGCTGGGGAAGGAGGAGCCTCCTGGGGGGGTTGAGCTGGGGAAGGAGGAGCCGCCCCTGCTGGCCTGCCCTCCATGGCCCCTGCAATGCGAGTGAGACAGGCAGTGAGGGCAGCCGCATTGGCCTGGCCAGACCTTGTATTGTCCTGCACAGCCTGGGTCAGGGCACTCAGCTCATGGGCCACGCGCGTTGTGGCGGTCTGTATGTCATTCAAACATGTTATGACCGCCGTTGAGTTGGTGGCCACATCACCGAGTGCCTCCATCATTTCACCATGGCTGTGCTCCATCTGCGTCAGTTTTTCCAGAATTTTTCCAAGAATGCGGGTCTGCCGGGCATTGTCCTTCACCACACTGGCCGACAGACGCTCGCCCACAGCCACGGTCTCCTGGGTTGTCCCCCTGGCTGCCGCTGAGTCTTGCGGGCCTGGAGGAGGGGAGAGAGTGACCCTGGTGACTGGAGGCCTGTTGGGGGAGAAGTGGGAGGGGCTACCCCTGATGGTGGCCTGACTGGTGCCAGCCTCAGGGGTAGTCTCAGGGGAAGACTCAAAGGTCATCATATCAGTGGCCAGGAGGACTTCCCGGCCAATCTGCATATTTTCCTCCTCCTCCCCCTCATCATCCTCCTCCCACTCAACCTCAACCTCCTCCCCCTCAACCTCCTCATGAGTGTAGGTTTGGCCAATCCCCTCCCCTGGGGAATCCTGCCCTTCTTGGGACTCATCATCTGCCTGTCTTGGGGGTGGTGCTGCAGCCTGGCCCGATGGGCCTGCAACCTCCTGGCCTCCAACCTCCTGGCGTGGAACCTCCTGGCCTCCAACCTCCTGGCGTGGAACCTCCTGGCCATCTGTGGAGGACACAAAACAATCACATGTTTGTGGAACCACACACTTGGCACATCTTCCCTTCCCCCACCCACACATGCTAATCAACAGAGAATAAACCAAAAAACATACCTGTCCTCCTAGGAACATCTGACGTATAGCCAGGCAGGCCCACCACCTGCTGTGGGTGGAAACACTGGGCCACTGCCCATTCCTCCTCCGTCAGTCTGACTGGGCAGGGTCCCCCTCCTCCAGTGCCCCTGGTATGGGCGTCGATCCTTGCCATCTTAGTCCGGACGACGCTTCTCAGATCGTTTATTTTTTTCTGTATGCCAGCGGGGGTCCTAGTCTCCCCCCCCCCCGCCGCATTGATCTGGTCCGTTATCTTTTTAAGAAGCTGCCTCCTCCTGGCCGGGGTGGTGTTCTGGCTCTCAGGGCCATGCAGAAATCGCCCATATTTCACAATGCCCCGAGCAAGAATTTGCTTCTCTCCCAGGGTGAAATTAAGCTTCCTGCGTTTAGGGGGCATCTCATACACCACCCAGCAACAACAAACACACCCGACAAACAATCGACAATACACACCCAAAAACCTGACAAAAATCTATACCACAAAAAAATCAAGAAAATCTAAACACACAGCTAATAGTAATTCAAAAAGAAACACGCACCAACAAACAAACAAAAAACAAACACCAAAAAACAAACACCAAAAAACAAACACCAAAAAACAATCAGCAAAAACAATAACAAACAAATTAAATAAATACACTTCTCAAACACAAACAACAACTAGACTCTCCAACTCCTCAAACACTTTTCTCACAAACACAACTTACCAACACACAAACAAACAGAGCAGAAGCAAATTGCTCATGGAAGGGGAACAATGGGATATACTTTAGCAAGGGAAGTGTGTGTGTGTGGTGCTTTTTAGACACAGGGCGATCCTCAAACTAAGTACACTTGGCCTTTTACCTATCTCACTGATTGCGCCGAGATAAGTTCTGCACATGCCCAGTGAGGTCCCGATTCGTGCGCGCATGCGCAGTAGGGCCGGCGCCTCATTTGCATGGGGTCACGGCTCATTACAATGAAGCACGCCCACTTCCTTCCCACTTGCAAAAACCCCGCCTTACGCCTCTGAATTTAAGTTACGCTGGCGCACATTTAGACGCAAATGCGCTGTGGATACGGCACTTACGACACCAACTTAGGGCAACGTAACTTAAATCACATAAGTTAGGACAAACTAAATTTGCACCGCTGGCTGAGGATCTGGCCCACTGTTCCTACTGTGAAACACGGATGTGGATCGCTGATGTTTTGGGGATGTGTGAGCTACAAAGGCACAGGAAATTTGGTCAAAATTGATGGCAAGATGAATGCAGTATGTTATCAAAAAATACTGGAGGAACATTTGCATTCATCAGTCAGGAAGCTGCGTATGGGACATACTTGGACATTCCAACAAGACAATGGTCCAAAACAGAAGGCCAAGTCGACCTATTATTGGCTACAGCAGAATAAAGTGAAGGTTCTGGAGTGGCCATCTCAGTGTTACGGAACCATGAACCAGACGTACAACAAGAGATAAGTGAAAATAAGAAGGCTTTATTGAAAATCAAGCTGTAAAGCAAAAGTCCAAACGCATGGTGAAACCGAAGCAGAGTCTTGCGAAGCCAGATGTCAGGAACCAGAAGGGTAGTCAGACGAAGCCAGGATCAGGAACCAGCAGGGAAGTCAGACGAAGCCAGGATCAGGAACCAGCAGGGAAGTCAGACGAAGCCAAGATCAGGAAGCAGCAGCAGTCTTAGAAGCATGTGAACACAGGAGGACCAAGCAAGGAACTGAAGCCACAGAACTCCTATATATATGAGCCAGGCATCCAGCTCCTCCCAGTGGGAAGGAGGAGCCGCAGGGTGGGAGGCTACAAGAGTCCCAGAAACCAAGATGGCCGCCAGCACATGTCAAACGAAGGAGACAGGAGAGAGGTAAGACCATGACAGTACCTCCCCCTCAAGGGCCCCTCCTCCGCGGTGCAAAAAACGGTTTCTGAGGAAAACGTGCGTGGAAGGCTCGGAGCAAGGCAGGAGCATGGACATCTGCGGAGGGAACCCAGGAACGCTCCTCTGGACCATAACCACGCCAGTAGACCAAAAACTGCACCCGACCGCGGACCAGGCGTGAGTCCAGGATATTGCTCACCTCATACTCCTCATGATTGCCCACTTGGACCGGACGAGGCCGAGGAACCGAGGAAGTGAAGCGATTGCACACCAGTGGCTTCAACAGGGAGACATGAAACACGTTGGAGATCCGCATGCCAGGAGGAAGCGCAAGGGCATAGGCTACCGGGTTTACCCTGCGAAGCACTCGGAAGGGACCAACAAAGCGAGGAGCCAGCTTGGGAGTGGGCACTCGAAGGTTGAGGTTGCGAGTGGACAACCATACACGGTCTCCGACCTGGTAGGAAGGAGCAGGCGCTCGTCTGCGATCAGCCTGGAGTTTCTGGCGCTGCGCAGAGACCTCAAGGGACTTCTGGATCTGTACCCAAGAGGCGCGTAGGACGGAAAGGTGATCCTCCACAGCTGGAATATCCTGGGGGGAGAATGCCTCCGGTAACACAGCAGGTTGGAACCCATAATTGGCCATGAAGGGAGACGTCCCAGAGAAGAGTTCACCGCCGTGTTCCTGGCAAACTCAGCCCAAGGCAGGAGGTCAACCCAATTGTCTTGGTGATCGGAGACATAGCAACGAAGGAATTGCTCCAAGGCCTGATTGGATCGCTCTGCGGCCCCATTGGACTGAGGGTGGTAGGCCGAGGAGAAGGAGAGATGAATCCCCAACTGGGAGCAAAAGGCGCGCCAGAACCTGGACACAAACTGACTCCCCCGATCCGACACTATCTCCTTGGGCAAACCGTGCAACCGGAAGACCTCCCAGGCAAAAATCGTGGCCAACTCTTGTGCAGAGGGTAACCTCCTGAGAGGAACACAGTGGCACATTTTGGAAAACCGATCCACAATCATGAGAATGACCGTATGGCCTCGGGATGCAGGGAGGTCCACAATGAAATCCATCCCCAGGTGTGACCATGGGCGCTCCCCGGTGGCTATGGGTTGCAGCAGGCCCAATGGAAGGTGCCGAGGGGACTTACTTTGGGCACAAACGGAGCATGCCGCTACATATGCAGCGATGTCGGAACGTAGGGAAGGCCACCAGAACAGACGTGAAACAGCCCAGGACAGCTGATTCTTACCAGGATGCCCCGCGGTCTTGGAGTTATGGTAGGTTCGCAACAACCGAGTGCGCAACTCCTCAGGCACAAAACATCTGCCGTTGGGTCTCCCAGAGGGAGCACCAGATTGAGCCGCCAAAATCTGCTCACCAAGGGGAGAGGTCAGGCTGGTGCGAATGGCGGCCAGGATCTGATTCGGAGGTATGACCAAAGTCGGTATAGATTCCTCCCTGGACAGCTCGGAGTACTGCCGTGATAAGGCATCTGCCCTGATGTTCTTGGAACCGGGTAGGTAGGAGACCACGTAATTAAAACGTGACAAGAACAGAGCCCATCTGGCCTGACGTGGTGTCAATCTCTTGGCCTCAGAAAGGTAGGTCAGATTCTTGTGGTCCGTCAGGATGAGAACCGGAACCACCGAGCCCTCAAGCAAGTGCCTCCACTCTTTGAGAGCCTGCACTATGGCCAATAACTCCCTGTCACCAATCTGATAGTTGCACTCCGCGGGTGACAGTTTCCGGGAGTAAAACCCACAAGGAAGCAGCGGACCCTCTGGTGTTCTACGCTGAGACAGAAGGGCGCCTACTCCCGTCTCAGATGCGTCCACCTCGAGGACAAAGGGCAACCCAGGATTGGGATGAGACAGAATCGGGGCCGACACAAAGGCGGATTTTAGGGCCTCAAAAGCCCGGATGGCCTCGAGCGGCCAGACCTGGGAATTACTGCCCTTCCTGGTCAGATCCGTGAGAGGCTTGGCCAGCGTGGAGAAGTCCCTGATGAACTTCCGATAATAATTGGCGAAGCCCAAAAAGCGCTGCAGGGAACGAAGACCACTGGGCTGGGGCCACTGTAAGACAGCCGAAACCTTCTCAGGGTCCATGGAGAACCCCTCAGCGGAAATGATGTAACCTAAGAAGGTTACCTGGGACCGGTGAAATTCGCATTTCTCAAGCTTACCGAACAGCTTGTTCTCTCGTAACCGTTGCAACACTCGCTTGACATCCAGAATGTGGGCCTCCATGGATTCAGAATATACCAAGATGTCATCCAAATAGACCACCACACACTGCTGCAACAGGTCACGGAAAACATCGTTGATGAATTCCTGAAAGACTGCGGGCGCATTGCACAACCCAAAGGGCATAACCAAGGATTCATAATGACCGGTCCTGGTGTTAAACGCGGTCTTCCACTCATCGCCCGCCTTGATCCTTACCAGGTTATATGCCGCCCTCAAGTCGAGTTTGGTAAAGACCGTGGCCCCCTTAAGGCGATCGAACAGCTCGGAAATCAAGGGTATCGGGTAAGCGTTCTTGATCGTGATGCGATTAAGGCCCCTGTAATCGATGCAAGGCCTCAACTCACCGCCCTTCTTTTTCACAAAGAAAAATCCAGCCCCTGCCGGGGACGAGGATTTGCGAATGTGACCACGGGACAGCGCCTCCCTCACGTACTCCTCCATGGCCTCATTCTCCGCAACCGACAGTGGATAGACCCTGCCGCGAGGAGGAACGGCACCAGGTTGTAAATCTATGGCACAATCGTATGGGCGGTGCGGAGGTAGGGCAACTGCGCGCACCTTATCGAATACATCCCGGTACTCCTCGTATTCAAGAGGCAACAGAGAGTCCGAGGAAGTACACAGCAACTTGACAGGCCCATGGATGCAACTAGCCCCACACTGTGGTGACCATGAGAGGATCTCGGCCGATCTCCAGTCAAAAGTCGGATTATGCTTCTGGAGCCAGGGGTACCCCAAGACCACCGAGTAGTGTGGAGACGAAATAACCTGGAAGCAGACCGACTCACTGTGAACGGCACCAATGGCTATCCCCACTGGAAGGGTCTCATGAGTCACGTGTGACGGCTGGAGGGGTCTGCCGTCTATCGCCTCTAGAGCCAGCGGGGAACCTCGAGCCTGCAGAGGAATGGCATTGGCGGCAGCGAACTCACTATCAATGAAAAAACCACCAGCACCAGAGTCCACCAACGCCTGGGTCGTCACCGAGCCCCCGACCCAGGAGAGGACAACAGTGATCAGTGGTTTATCAACACGGGAAACCGGAGACGAGGAGACTCCACCCAAGATCTGCCCCCGACAGGATCTCAGGTGCGAGCATTTCCCGGACGTTTCGGACATGCCAACCGAAAATGCCCACCGAGACCACAGTACATGCATCGGCCCTCGCGTCTCCGGAGTACCCTCTCCCCCTCGGACAGGCGAGCAAACCCCAGCTGCATGGGTTCACCCCCAGACAAGTCAACCCCAGGAGGCGTGGGAGGAGAGGGAGGCACGGGTGGGACAGCAAACGTAGACAAAACTGTTAGGAGGCCTCCGCAGGCTCTCCTTAAAGGAAGGTCTCTCCCTGAGTCTGGTGTCAATCAAAATCAGGAAAGAAATAAGAGCCTCGAGCTCCACTGGTAGGTCCTTAGCTGCAACCTCATCCTTCAAGACATCCGAGAGACCATGAGAGAAAGCAGCGACCAGAGCCTCATTATTCCAGCCCACCTCTGCTGCCAGGGTACGAAACTCAATGGCGTATTCGGCTACGGATCGTGAACCCTGTCTGACGGACATAAGGAGCTTCGCAGCAGAGGCGGCGCGAGCCGGCACATCGAATACCTTCCGAAGAGAAGCAACAAAACCGGAAAACTTGGCAACCACCGGATTGTTGTTCTCCCATAAAGGGCTGGCCCAGGCCAAGGCCTTGTCCGAGAGCAGCGAGATCAAGAAGCCCACCTTTGATCTCTCAGTGGGAAAGGCATGTGGCAGCAACTCGAAATAAATGCCCACTTGGTTAAGGAAACCTCGGCACTGAGTTGGCTCTCCCCCAAATCGCTGTGGAAGGGGGGCAGAACCGATCATACCCCGAAACACTGCAGGCGCAACAACAGGTGTCGGGGTAGACTCTGGCGCAACAACCGGAGCGGCAGTAGGAGCGGGACCAGGAGCGACAACCGACCTATCGGCAACGGGAGCGAAATGAGCTGTGCGTTCAAGCAGGGTTTGCAACACCACAGCGAACTGACCCAACAGGGACTCCAGCTGATCAAGTCTGGCAACCAGCGTGGGTAGCGAGGATGGCCCTGTACCGTCAAAATTCATGGCTTGGTCCTAATGTTACGGAACCATGAACCAGACGTACAACAAGAGATAAGTGAAAATAAGAAGGCTTTATTGAAAATCAAGCTGTAAAGCAAAAGTCCAAACGCATGGTGAAACCGAAGCAGAGTCTTGCGAAGCCAGATGTCAGGAACCAGAAGGGTAGTCAGACGAAGCCAGGATCAGGAACCAGCAGGGAAGTCAGACGAAGCCAGGATCAGGAACCAGCAGGGAAGTCAGACGAAGCCAGGATCAGGAAGCAGCAGCAGTCTTAGAAGCATGTGAACACAGGAGGACCAAGCAAGGAACTGAAGCCACAGAACTCCTATATATATGAGCCAGGCATCCAGCTCCTCCCAGTGGGAAGGAGGAGCCGCAGGGTGGGAGGCTACAAGAGTCCCAGAAACCAAGATGGCCGCCAGCACATGTCAGGCCTCGTACACACGACAGAGAAACTCGACGTTCTTGGCACGTCGAGTTCCTCGTCGAGTTTTGGGATGAAGCCGCCGAGGAGCTCGGCGGGCCGCCTT
Organism: Rana temporaria; assembly: GCF_905171775.1. Taxonomy (NCBI): domain Eukaryota; kingdom Metazoa; phylum Chordata; class Amphibia; order Anura; family Ranidae; genus Rana; species Rana temporaria. Next base: position 79,658,190 of record NC_053492.1, read on the forward strand.
CTCCCATAGAACAACGAGAAAATAGAGAACATGTTCTCTATTTTCTCGACGAGCTCCTCGGCGGCTCATCGAGCCAAAAGTGTACACACGACAGAGATTCTCGGCAGAATCCGGGTTTTGACCGAGTTTCTCGGTGAATTCTGCCGAGAAACTCTGTCGTGTGTACGAGGCCTCAAACGAAGGAGACAGGAGAGAGGTAAGACCATGACACTCAGTCTCCTGATCTCAATATCATTGAGCCACTCTGGCGAGATCTCAAACGTGCAGTTCATGCAAGACAGCCCAAGAATTTACAGGAAATATGCATATGCTAGAGCTCAGTATATGGGTAAAAAGGTACAATTAAAATGGAAAAAGTGAGTGAATATAGGACAAGTCCAGGGATAGAGGTTTATAAAATGTCCAGGTACATTTGAGACAATCTGCCTTTAAAGGTGGATGTTTATAACATCTCAGGGATAAGACCAACACTGATTGCACAGATTTTCAGATGAGTGAAGCCCGCTCTGGTAGACAAGACAAGAAAAAAAGCAGAATAGCGCCTCTGAGTGCAAGGTTTAATGTTTACAATACTGTAATATGTTGTCCAACACTTACATAGAAGTAAGGGATGACAAGCTCATGGAAGGTGAAATCTCTCGGATGGGTCTCTAACATCTCTGGCGTGTCCTGTATGAGGGGAGTGTCCAGCTGCAGTAACCACAATGTCCCTGGAGGAAGACGGCTAGTCCTCTCAATGGCTGGAGGAGATGGAGGTAGTCTGCTCTGTGAGCAAGCCTGTGAGCGTGTGACGTCACCGGAGTGTATCGCCCCCTTTCTTTCAGTATGGGCAATACGCTAAAGTTAGTGAGGAATGGGAGAGTTATTTTGCTCCCATTCGCAATTTGTTAAATTGCAGGGCTGCTGTCCTTTCAGAACTGTCTTGTAGGTCAGTCTGCGTTTCAGGGGTGCGATCCCACCCCTGGGCGACAGTTGGCGCTAGAGGGGTTCTGACAGAGCCACTTTTCCCCAGCAGCCAATTAGAGAAGTTTTGCCTCGCTGGGCATGCTGGGGAGGGGTATATCTGTGGCAGACGCCATTGATTTGTGTTCTCTTAGCGGGGTCCGAGTTCCAAGTGCGGCATCCACCTTCAGGGTGCGCGCATCCATGGACCCCGCCACCATGGCCTACCTGGCCGGAGTTGCGCACCATGCAGAGCTTCATCCCGATGATGAAAGGGGGCCCAGCGACCTGCTGGGTCCCAACCTTTGCTAAGAGGATCCTAAGCTGAGAGCTGTGCAGTGGGGTATCAGCTCAGGGAGAACCCAGAGAGAGGTTATCCAGGAGGCCTGAACAAACCATCGGGGATCTGGTCACCACGATACTGACAGGTACATTACAGCTGTCAACCGGTGACCTTAACTGAAATTTACTGGGAGGATTCGCTCAATCCAATTATTGCACCCTAAATCGCTAGGCCTGTGGCAGAGGTCCAGAGTCAGGCCTGTGGCAGAGGTCTGTTCCTCCCAGCGATTTACAAGTGACACTTCGGCTGCCAGGCTTGTGACAGAAGTCTGTCCGGGGGCACTTTACCCACTCTGGCTAGAGTGGCGACGAACTGATCTCTATTACAAAGAGCAGGACTGCTCTTTTTTCACATCCAAAACCTGATACTAAAGTTACTCTCATGCTTCATCAACCTTTCCTATCTTGTCTTATGTTGATGTTGCCCATGTTGGGCCTTGGAATAAAGCATTGAAAAAATCCAATTGATGACTGGACCTTCGCTCATTGCCTCAACTCAATAGCATCACCCCTAGACACCCTGCACGGTAACTCAATACGCCGATCCTACAAACAAACCAGCGGTTCCTGCGGGGGTAGCGCTACAGGAGTATGGGAGAAACACAATGCATTTCAGAGCATGCACAAGATTTACACAGATGTGCGCTCCTTTCTCATGTGTACAGGGAGAGGGAAGGAACAAACTTTAAATGTTCTGAAATAAGAGGAAATTAATTGGCCGATTAGCATAATTTTAACCACCAACTTGCCATTACACATGTTGAACTATGAAACTAATGTCATTGGTTGAATAAATTTATAAAACATATATGGTTTGTTAACTAATAATAGAGATAAATATTTTTTCATATGATCTATATAATAAGAATTAAAAAAAAAAAAAACGTGGGGGGAAGGATGTTAGGTTTATTTAATAAAAACATGGTTAATGATTAAAAACGTGGACTTGTTTCAATATTAGTTGTACAAAATGGCAGGTAATATATGCTCATATATGGTTGGGATTTGAACGATGTCAGTATACACAAAGAATGTGGGTGATAAAATAGAAGATTTGTTTAAAAATTTGTAAAAATGTATTATAAATTATTAATTAATGATTAAGAATTAATTGGTGCAGGACACAATGATGATTTATACAGAGGATAATGTAGAGGATTAATATCAACAATTTAATTGTAATGAGCAAATAATTTTACAATATATATTCATCAGAAGTATGTAAGAATGGCTATTACGCCGTAATAGTAAAGAGATATATAGCAAAATAATTATGCTAAATGAAATGAGATGTGGTAATACTGATATTAATGAATAGATAATTAGCAATGGTTAGAGGATATACACACACACACACACACACACACACAACGGGTGTACGTGGGGTGTTAAGACCTGCAGTGGGTATGGTACTGCGGCCTTCTTTCCATCCCTCAATCGCCGAGCATAAGTGATTATCGCTACCACAGGAGGTAAAGGGATAGTGGAGATGAATGCAGTTTCCAGGATTATTCTTCCCAATGGTTAGAATATTCCCCCAAACATGAGCCAAGACTTCATGAAGAGGGTACCAGGCATCGAAATAGCTTTATTGAAAGGCAGGTTCTTATATACACCAAAAAGAATACTTGCAGTAATCGGATGGACAATAACACACTCCATCCACAACAGCATACAATGGTTTACTAACGAGCCCCCCTCAATACACCTCTTTTAGGAGACAGACGTTCTGGGCCAGATCCACAAAAGAATTATGCCGGCGTATCTCTTGATACGCCGCATAATTTCAAATTTTGTATGTGTATGTTAAGTATTGCCGTCGTTCCCGCCTCGCATTTAGAATTTTTGAATTTAGAATTTTTTACGTTGTTTGCGTAAGTCGTTCGCGAATAGGGATTTGCATAGAATGACGTCACCGTCTTAAACATTGGCTTGTTCCGGTTTTCTATTTAGAGCATGCGCACTGGGATACCCCCACGGACGGCGCATGCGCCGTTAAAAAAAAACATTGTTTACGTCGGGTCACAGCATATTTACATAAAACACTCCCCCATTACATCCATTTGAATTCCGCGCCCTTACGCCGCCAAAGATGCACTACGCTGCCGTAACTTACGGCGCAAATTCTTTGAGGATTCGAAAAAAAAAATAAGTTACAGTGGCCTAGTGTATCTTAGATACGCTGCGCCCGGCGGAAAGATGCACCGAGGTACGTGAATCTGCCCCTCTGTCTCCGATATAATCCACATGAGTTAATTACTAGTCATTAACCCAGACGAGGTGACTCAGAGGTAAGCACTTCTCACCTGCTAAACAACACACATCTATCCTCAATAGAAATTCACACAATGAACAGTTCCTGAGAGCCAGACCAAGGTTCATTTACATGACACAGCAGACGACATTACCACAGCAAGCTTTTATAATACACCCGCCCTCCCTCTGCCTGGGAGATATTGAGATCAGTTAAGGAATAAACCAATTATCTCCAGGCAGAGAGCACACAATTTTTCCAAAAGTTGGAACACCCCTTTCCACACAAGGTATCCCTACAATTACATATGATAGCCCCGATCTGGGGGACCAACATATCCAAATTTCACCCAGATCGGTCCAGGGGTTCTTAAAAAACAAACCGAACCTATGAGAAAATACAGAATAAAGTCTATTTCCTTCACAGATGGGTGTACGTGGGGGAAGGAAAAGTATGACGTTAACAAAAAAAGGGAAATTAAGATGTTAAATAAAGCCAAACATTTCTCCAGATTATGCAAACATGAAACGTTCTGGATATATACTCTAGACACTCTTGCACCCAATGGGTTGAATGAAGAACTGGAAGTACTATAACATTTATTTCCATTTTTTGGAAACTTCATACTTTTCATTCAGTAAACACACATAATTGATAAAAAAAATGGCTTCAGCCAAACACTAACCATTCACATTCTCTGAAAAATGTCCAAGAAATCATAAATTCTGCCAGGATATGTAAACTCATGAGCATAACTGTATGCTTGCACATGATTGCTGCTATAGTATATGCTAGCAGAGCTTCAATGAATTCACTGTGTTCAGGGGAATTCTCTTGCCAAGTCATGTCTCCTTTTCCTGCTTACCATTCACAAGACACATAGCTCTTGTGAACCTGTTAAAGTAATTTTCCCTAGAGTTGGACTTTAACCACTTAAGGACCCCTTCACGCCGACATACGTCGGCAGAATGGCACGGCTGGGCACAAGCACGTACCTGTACGTGGCTCTTTAAGGCCCAGCCGTGGGGTTGCAAGCGCGCCGCCAGCGGCGTGCTCATGACCCGGTCTGAAGCTCCGTGACCGCGCCCGTGGGACCCGCGGACCTGATCGCCGCTGGTGTGCCGCGATCAGTCACCGGAGCTGAAGAACGGGGAGAGGTGTGTGTAAACACACCTTCCCCATTCTTCATTGTGGCAATGTCAGTGATCGTCTGTTCCCTGATATAGGGAAAGACGATCACTGACATCACACGTCCAGCCCTGCCCCCTACAGTTAATAACACATATGAGATCACACTTAACCCCTTCAGTGCCCCCTAGTGGTTAACTCCCAAACTGCAATTGTCATTTTCACAGTTATCAGTGCATTTGTATAGCACTTTTCACTGTGAAAATGACAATGGTCCCAAAAATGTGTCAAAATTGTCTGATGTGTCTGCCATAATGTCGCAGTCATGAAAAAAAATCGCTGATCGCAGCCATTAGTAGTAAAAAAAAAATTATTAATAAAAATGCCATAAAACTATCCCCTATTTTGTAAAAGCTATCAATTTTGCGCAAACCAATCGATAAACGCTTATTGTGATTTTTTTTAACAAAATTAGATAGAAGAATACATATCGGCCTAAACTGAGGAAAAAAAATGTTTTTTATATCTTTTTTGGGGATATTTATTATAGCAAAAAGTAAAAAATATTGATTTTTTTCAAAATTGTCGCTCTATTTTTGTTTATAGCGCAAAAAATAAAAACTACAGAGGGGATCAAATACCACCAAAAGAAAGCTCTATTTGTGTGAAAAAAAGGACGCCAATTGTGTTTGGCAGCCACGCCACACGACCGCGCAATTGTCAGTTAAAGCGATGCAGTGCCGAATCGCAAAAAGAGGCAAGGTCCTTAACCTGCATAATGGTCCGGGTCTTAAGTGGTTAATTAATAAGTGCACATTTAAAGGGCACCTATTGTTTTGCACCCTTGCTCTGACCTAAACTAGAGGCATACTTACATCCAGCCACACCTTCTGGTCCCCTGGCCACGCCTGCACATTGCTGACCAATAGACTTCTTAGGCTGTCTCTGAAGACATTTGTGGGGCTGTAACATGCAGGCATTGTCAGGATACAAAACATCACTGGAAGCTGTGGCCATCACCATGTATCTGTGGAGGATTGGATTGAATGGTTTAGGTCAGGGAAAAGGTTCACAAAGAATAAGTGCACATATTCTTTAAGAAGTACATAACTGTACATACTGTAAGTGGTCCCTACAGTGAACTAGATGTTGAGTTATTCACTTTAAGGTCATCCCAGAGGACAAGGGGGCACTATTTATGTCTTGAGGAAAAGAGATTTAATCTCCAAATACGGAAAGGCTTCTTCACAGTAAGGGCTGTAAAAATGTGGAACAGACTCTCCCAGGAGCTGCTTCTGGCCAGCTCAGGACATTGTTTTAAAAAAGGCTTGGATTTTCCTAAATGCTCATTATATAACTATTATTATTACTATATTTAAAGGTAAAGTTGATCCAGGGAATATCACATTGCCTCTTAGGGGATCAGGAAATAATATGTTTCCCCTGATGGAGCAAATTGGATCATGTGGATATTTTATGTAAATTGTGGAGGTTTTTGATTTGTGTGCGTTTGGGTTTTATTTATTTGTTTTTGTTTTTTCTTCTATGTGTGTTGAACTGGATGGACTTTTTTCAACCAGACTAACTATGTAACTATGTAACTATAAGCAAGTCCCAGCAGCAGTCAGTAATTTCTCTCTCCTCTTTGAACTATTTTTCCTGGCAGTAGAAAATACTGACATAATGATAATTATAACACAGCAGGTATACCTGCTCCTGTTACACAGTACAGTGAAAAGCCTTCATACATTAACATCAATTAATTTATTTCATCTTCATAAGTAGGTCACCAGCTGCCTAGATACAGCATATACTGTATTAATCACTAATACAAACAATAACTAATTAAAATAGTATTGGTAAAAATATATATAAAATGACATAGAAATGCAATAGTTGCCACCATTATAAAAAAACATTTCCAGGGATACTTCTGAGTGGAAATGACACAGAGGGCTTAATTTACTGAAGACGTATAAGCTCTTCACTTAGCAAAATGAATTAGGTAAATCTGTGCTGGCTTCAATCATCCCATCATGTGCTTGGAACTTTTTTACATTTTTGTGATTGGGTTATAGTTGCAAAGTGAATTTGTATCACATTCTGTAAGGTACAGTACCTGTGGTAGGTAGTGTCCGAAGTGGAGCTTGTATGCTGAGTCAGGCAGGTCAAATCAGCAACAGATCAGGCAAAGCAGTACAAAATCGAAATACAAAGAACGGTCAGACAGGCGGAGGTGAAGTTCCAAATCAGCAAGCTGGAGAATGGTCAAGAATTCAGGCAGAGGTTTAATACACGGTAGTCCAAATCACAGAGTTATCAATACACCCAGGGAGCTAGTCCAAACAAATGGGAATTGAGAAACAGGAAGTACTGCTATTTATGGACTGCTTGATTGTACATTGTCCGGAGCTGGCAGCAGGTGGGGTTAGTGAATTCAAGGCAATGCATCAAGCTGGGAGAACTATACAATAACTCCAGAGCTCCTCTGTGGCACAACAGCTAAGACTGCAGTTGTGGGACCAAGAACATCTGGGTTTGAAGACACCCAGATACATGACAGGGCCCCCTCCTCAGTGGACCCCCAGCGGGGCTTAGTGGGAAAGGAGGCATGGAAGTCTCGAATAAGAGCAGGGGCATGCAAATCTACCTTCCAATGAGCCAGATACCGTAGGCCACGACCCTGCCTTCTAGAATCGAGAATCTTAGAGACTTCAAATTCATTTTGTCTATCAACAAGAATAGGAGGAGGTAGCTGTTGCGTTCTGGAGTAGCGCTTGAAAATTGACTTTTTGAGGAGGGAAACGTGGAATACGGGATGTATCTGGAGAGAAGGGGCAATTTCAACTAATAGGAGACTGGCCCGACTCGAGCAATAATTCTGTAATGCCGTGTACACGCGGTCAGAATTTCCATTGAAAAAAGTCAAATGGGAGCTTTTCATCGGATATTCCGACCGTGTGTATGCCCCATCTGACTTTTTCCGTCTGAATTTCCGACGGACTTAGATAAAGGTTCTAAAAATTTCTATCGGAAAATCCGTTTGTCTGTATGGAATTCACTAGTATGCACTAAAAACCATGCATGCTTGGAATCAAGTCGACGCATGCTCGGAAACATTGAACTTCATTTTTCCCGGCTTGTCAAACTGTTGTATGTCACCGCGCTCTTGACGGTCGGAATTTGGTATGACAGTGTGTATGCAAGACAGCTTGAGCGGAATTCCGTCAGAATTCCGTCGGAAAAACCATCCAAGTTTATTCTGACGGAAAAAACGGTCGTGTGTACAGGGCATACGGTTTTAAATAGCCTAAAATGGAAGGGGAGTTACATACTGGCTACGGCAGATGTAACATCTTTCTAAACCATCATCTCGCATTAACATGGCCATGAGGCTGTGGATCATTTTCTCAGCTCATGTGACCTGCTGGATGTTCAGAGAGAATTTTTATTAAGGCTCTTGGATTTTGCAATGGGCCATAATTATTTTTGGTTAGGAGGAACTTATTATTTACAGAATAGAGGTGTGGCCATGGTCATGACCATGACCAAGTTTTCCCTGAGCATGACCAACCTCTTTATGGCCAGAGAAGGATGTCGTCTATCAGAGGCCTGGACAGGAGCTGATTCTCTGGAAAAGGTATATAGACGACATCCTCCTCCTCAGGGATGGCAACATTAAAACGCTTGACCTGTATATAGCCGAACTGAATGCCAATGATAAGGGTGGAGAAATCTATGCTCGGAAGTGGGAGCAAATACCTGGATTAGACAGGTATCTGCTCCCCCCTTCCCCCTGAAAAGGTGCCAAATGTGACACCAGAGGGGGGAGGAATGCAAAAAGTGGAAGTTCCATTTTTGGGTGGAACTCCGTTTTAAGATTCACTATAAGTATTGATGCTTCTTGTCAATGGAGTGCATAACTATTTCCTGTTTCCTGTCATGGGAAATCAGTAGATCCTCTATTGCTTCCTGATTCCTGTTGTTGGAACGCAGGCAATGCTCGCCCACTAATTAGCCATCCCCTATATACATCAAGCATAGCGCACGTCAAGCCAAATCCAAATACTGACACCAGTTGGAGTGTAACACATTGAAATAATATCAAAGATAGGTTTCCAGGGTCTGGTTCATGCGTTTGGGTTGACCATCTGTTTTAGGGTGATGTGAGGTAGAGAGTGAGAGGGTTACTCCCAGTTTCTTGCAGAACGCTCTCCAGAATCGGGAAACGAACTAGGATCCGTGGTCTGAGACGACATTGGTAGGTATGCCATGATGTTTCACAATATGGGAAAGGAAGAGAGTAGACAGTGCTTCCGCTGTAGGTAATCCAGGGAGCGGTACAAAATGAGACATTTTGGAAAAGTGATCCACTATGACCCATATAGCAGTCATGCCCTCGAACTTGGGTAAGTCTGTAATGAAGTCCATAGTCAAATGGGTCCAAGGCTGGTGAGGTAGAGGAAGTGGTTGTAACAGTCCAGTAGTGGGGTACTTTATTAGCAGCACAAGTTGAACAGGCAGCCACATAGTCAGTAACATTGTTTTTCATATGAGGCCACCAGACATGATGCTGCAAGGTCTTAGGAGTGATGGTGACACCAGGATGACCAGATAACACACCATCATGTGCCCAGAGGAGTACAGGTTTTCTGAGACTAGGGGCTACGAACAGGCATCCTGGTGGTATCTTAAAGTCTTGGGGAACATGATTCTGGGTTTCATGTAACTGTTGGGAGAGAAACATAAAGATCCGTGTGACAATTTTGTAAGGTGGGATTATATACTGCTCGGTAGGTTGATCTTCTTCCGAAATAGCGAACTGTCTTGAAAGAGCACCAGCTTTCCTATTTTTATGCCCAGGGGCAAAAGAAAGAACAAAATTAAAACGTGAGAAAAACAGAACCCATCGAGCCTGATGTGAATTCAAACGTTTAGCAGTCTGAAGATACAGCAGGTTTTTATGGTCAGTCAGGATAGAAAAAGGCTTGGGAGCCCCTTCCAGAAGATGTCGCCTTTCATACAATGCCAATTTGATGGCCAATAGTTCTCGATTCCCAACATCATAATTTATCTCTGCTGGAGCAAACTTTATAGAAAAAAATGCCACTGGATGGATTATACCAGACTTAGGCTGTCTCTGGGACAGCAAGGCTACCTGCTCCTCCTAGAAAGCATCAACCTCAACAATGTACTGGAGATTGGGATTTGGATGCTGAAGAACTCGAGCCTTGCTGAACATGTCTTTTAATTGCTGGAAAACTGATTCCACTTCTGAGGACCACACCTTGCAATCTGTACCTTTCTTAGTCATAGCAGTAAGGGGGGCAGCAATGGAGGCAAAACCTTTGATGAAGCATCTGTAGTAATTTTCATACCCTGGAAAGCTTTGGAGCCCTCTTAAAGTGGTCGGTTGAGGCCATTGCAGGACAGTAGAAAGTTTTTGAGGGTCTATTTTGGAAACTGACAGCACTTATATTGTATCCAAGGAAAGGTATACGGCTTTGATGGAAACTGCATTTCTTAATCTCCGCGTAAAGGTGGTTTTCTCTCAGTCATTGTAATATCTGCTCTACATGTGAGATGTGCTCTAGATTAGTCGAATTAATTGCGTAGTCAAAAGAACGATATGGAGGTAAAACCTCTGCCTTTTGCTTGCAAAATACATCTTCAAACTCATGGTATTTGCGAGGCAAGGTAGGTGGGATGGCCACGGGAACATAACAGACAACCAGAAAGTCTTTTGGGTTGAGACAAACAGTTTAGATAACATGATGGCCCCCAAGAGGTTAGTTCTCCATGTTCCCAATCAAAAGAAGGGTTGTGTTGTAACCATGGGTAACCAAGGATAACGGGCAGAAGTGGAGAATCAATAACAGACAATACGATTAACTGTTTGTGGAGTGCGCCTACCTGAAGGGTGATTGTTGTAGTCTTAAACTTTACAAGGCCATCTCCCAACGGTTGTCCATTCAGGGTGGTGATGCTCAGGGGTCTAGACTTATGAACAAATGGGATATTATTTTCCTTAGCAAAAGTGTAGTGCACGAATATTCCAGCGGCTCCAGAATCCACAAAAGCCTCACAGAAGGCAAGTTTAGAGGCTAAGTGGATAATTGCGGGAACGGTAATCTTGGTCTTGGAGGATATACCTGTAAGGTCTAACCCAGCTCCTCCAAGACTGGTTAGACCCTGCCTTTTACTAGACGGAAAGGGCAGACAGATAACAAATGTCCTTTAAGTCCATAGTACAGCCATAGGCCCAATGCATGCCTCCTTTGTTTTTCTGACTCTGTAAGGTGGAGACGGCTGACTTTCATGGGTTCCACAGGTGCCCGGGTTCAACTGAGATTTCAGGTTCTGGATGAGTTGGTGCTTGGAAGTTAGGGGCCAAACGGTAAAGTGGCCTAGGAAGCTAGCGAGTTCTAAGTCTCTCTTGGCACCTTTCATGATACCGGACATCCAGATGAACACACAGCTCTATGAATTTTCTGGGGAATCCTCATAGACTAATTCGTCCTTGATGCGATCTGTAAGAACTTTTTGGAAGGCTGCACAAAATGCCCTTGAGTCCCAATTAGTCTCAGCAGCCAGGGTACAGAACTCAATAGCATACTCAATAGAATCCTGGCACAGGATTTTTTTAAGGTTGTCCTCTGAGCAGGACACCAGTGTTAATTTTAGCAGAACATTTTAACTTAGTCCCATTTTAGTCCTCTGTAAGTGTTTTAGTCGACTAAATATTCAGTACCTTTTAGTCGACTAAAATCTCCAGTACAATTTAGTCAACTAAAATCAAATGGGTTTAGTTACATTGTAATGCATTATTTAGGCATTTCTCTACACTTTGCAAACACATTATATACTCCTGGAGTGAAAATGGTATTATTATTTATGGTATTAAGGTTTGAATATGCACTACAGACACAGATTTAATCTGTATATAAGGTCTTCAGAGGGGTTGTAAAGGTTTGTTTTTTTATTTTCTAAATACAGTAGGTCCCTTTAAGCTAGTGCATTGTTGGTTCACTTACCTTTTCTTTCAATTTCCCTTCTAAAAAAGTTTTATTTTGTCTGAATTTCTCACTTCCTGTTCCTCCTCAGTAAGCTTGCCCCCATCATCCGAGCCATTCTGGCTGGGGGTTAGTCAGCGTACTCGCCCCCTCCCTTGGGACTACGTCCCTGTGGGGAGACGCTGTGAAAACAGCAAAGCAGGCGGAGCTCTGTGGAGATTCTGAGGGTTAACGTCCCTGCCTAAAATTTTCATTTATTTTTAATTTGTTGACGAAAACTGAATTGTTTTTCGTCATAGTTTTCATCAGTGGACGAAAATGTGGTGTACTTCTTTTTTGTTTTTGTCACTGTAGAAATGAAAAAATTATGCTGATGGAAATTATGACTAAACATATTCGTTGACAAAATTAATACTGCAGGACACCAGTATCCAGGAAGCTTATACTCTATGGCTTGATTTACAAAAGGCAATGGGCTGTTCACTTTTCAAGGAAAGTTGCACTTTGCAAGGGAATTTGCACCACAGCTTTGTGAACGAGGTAAAACTCTTCTGACTTCCAGCATCTAAACAGGTACATACGAAAATGCTGTATTTAAAAAAAAAATTTTTTCATCTGACTGGGTATTCTTTGCAAAGTGAAGCTTCACCATATTCATTAAGCTCTGGAGCAAATTACTTTGCAAAGTGAACAGCCTATTTCAAACAGAAAATTTCCCAGCACAATTACCAGCTAGCCTGAAAAAAATAAAAAATAAAAAGAATTAACCCTGTCTAACAGTTCATGTTAAAACAGAGGGTTTCGTTGCACACATTTGCAGCTTGTTGGCCTTCAAGACATATGCTGGCCAAGTCTCCTATAGAATAACAGTCAACTGCCTTTGGTAAGGTTTTGGGCAAGCATGCTGGAAAACCCGATTAGCGCTCTTAGCCAGGGGTGAAGAGCACTGTTTGGAGTTTTCTGGTGGAGGGGGGAGTGGGAGTGGGCATCCTCCCGTCAGAACACAACAGCTCAGCAGAGGAGATCGCTGTACTAACGTCAGATTGTTAGTACAGTGGTTTTGACCAGAGCTGTTAGGTTAATTCAACCCTTTGGGTTGAATGAAAAAAAAAAAAAAAAAAAAATAGTAGTGTGTACCAGGAAATAGACTAATCACTTCAATGAAGCTAAAGCTAATTGAAGTCAGTAATTTGCACACTTCAGTCCAGTTAATTAAATGAGTTTGGAGGTGTGAGTTTGATATAAGACATTTTAAGATTGCTGTTCAGAATGTAGCCAGGTGCTGGGCTACAGCAATATGGAGATGGAGACATTGCTCTTTATTCTTCTCTCCCTCTACTGAGATAATAATGTTATGCTGCAACATCCTCCTCCAGCCAGTAGGAGAGCTGAAGCCAAGCAAGCCCATAGATTCTATACAGAGCGCTGAGAATCCTGGGAGTTGTAGTTGGAGACAGCAAATACTGAAGCAGTATACAGTAATTGTTACACTATAGTGATTACACTACAGATCCCAATAGGCACTGTGTAGTAGGAGAAGTGGAGGGATGATTTGTATTAAACTGTCTGAGAAAGTTCTTCCTCTTGGCATTAATAGAGTTAGAGAATACCTCTGTTTGAATATTCACCTGCCAGCTGGAGATCATATCAGTAGAGATCCATGCCAAGACTGGGAGTGAAGACATCGGGGGGCTTTTCAGTATCACCCACATCATGGCACCTGTACCACTGCTGCAGGGAGACTGGAGCATCTAATCACCCTCTGCTTCCCACCACTGACCGTAGGAGGCTTTTAGGGAGAGACAGATGGCCCCTCCCCTTCTGCAGTGAGAGCTCACTGCAGCATTTTAAGGACTGGTGAGAGAGCTATTTGCAGGGGCGGACTGACCATTCAGGCACTCGGGCACTGCCCGAGGGCACCATGCCACTAGGGGGGCCCCATCAGGGTTACCTGCCTCAGTAAAACCAGGGACAGTATGTATAAATCTGTGGTTTTTTTTAAATCTCAAGATTATAGCTGCCCCGCCTCTCTAGTACCTTTTTAGTGTATGTATGTGTATTCTGTGTGTGTATATTGTGTGTCTGTGTGGCCCCATAACCTCCTATTGCCCGGGGGCCCCATAATCTCCTATTGCCCGGGGCCCCATAATCTCCTATTGCCCGGGGCCCCATAATCTCCTATTGCTTGGGGGGCCCATAATCTCCTATTGCCTGGGGGCCCCATGAGTTGTCAGTCTTCCCCTGGCTATTTGCATTTTGCTGATACTGCTAGCGGGGACTGAACCACTCAGAGCAGTATACCCAATCCATACTGGAATCTATACTGCACTTATTCCAAACATAGACTGCACCTATACCAATGCTATACCACAATATGCCGAACCTTTACAGCATATGAATCATCTGTTTGAGACTATACCATATCTATACTGTATCTGTACTGCATGCAGGTTAACTGGGGCTATTTTTAAGTACACTGACCCTCATAAAGGGCCCCAACGATAGCTGTCAGACGTGACAAAATAATCTGGCCCCAACATGGAGGCCACAATTGCAAGTGATGTAGTTTCTTTCAAGAAGCAAATAGCAGAGCTGCAAGAGCCGAACTGAAAAGTGTGGTGAAAGGGCAACAGGAGGAAATTGCTGAACTTACATTCCTGAGATGATGATAATGTATGTATGCCTCTACCAATCAAGATCTCGAAGAGACCATCGCCATTATAGAGGTTTCCCACTTAAGCCCTGAGCCTGTTTTTCAGATTCGGTGTTTACAAGACTAAAACAGTTTTTTTTGCTAGAAAATTACTTAAAACCCCCAAACATTATATATATTTTTTTCTAACACCATAGAGAATAAAATGGCGGTCATTGCAATACTTTTTGTCACACCGTATTTGCGCAGCGGTCTTACAAGCGCACTTTTTTTGGAGAAAATTCACTTTTTTGAATAAAAAAATAAAACAATAAATTTGGCCCAATTCTTTTATATATTGTGAAAGATAATGGTACGCCGAGTAAAATGATACCCAACATGTCATGCTTAAAAATTGCGCCCGCTCGTAGCATGGCGTCAAACTTTTACCCTTAAAAATCTCGATAGGCGACGTTTAAAAAATTCTATAGGTTGCATTTTTTGAGCTACAGAGTAGGTCTAGGGTTAGAATTATTGCTCTCGCTCTAATGATCGCGGCGATACCTCACTTGTGTGGTTTGAACACCGTTTTCATATGCGGGCGCTACTCACGTATGCGTTCGCTTCTGCGCGCGAGCCCGTCGGGACGGGGCGCTTTAAAAATTAATTTTGTTTTCTTATTTATTTTTATTGATTTTATAATTTTTTACACTGAAATAAAAAATAAATAAAAAATGTATCACTTTTATTCCTATTACAAGGAATGTAAACATCCCTTGTAATAGAAAAAAGCATGACAGGTCCTCTTAAATATGAGATCTGGGGTCAAAAAGACCTCAGATCTCATATTTAGACTTCAATGCAAAAAAAAAAAAAAAAAAATGGAAATTTTGTCATTTAAAAAAATGACAACAAAAAAAATTCTCTTGAAAGACGCTGGGCGGGACTGACGTTTTGACGTCACTTCCGCCCAGCAATGCTATGAGGAGGGTGGGGGCCATCTTGCCCTCACTCGCATCCTCACACAGTAGGCAGCAGCACCCGATCGCCTCCGCCGCTACCGACGGCTCCAGTAAGCGGCGGAGGGCGCGGGAGAGTGGCGGGAGGGGGGGCCCTCTCCCGCCACCAATAACAGCGATCTCGCTGTGAATCCGCCGCGGAGACTGCCGTTATCGTTTACAGGACCGCTCACTGAAGAGATGGATGTCTCGGTTGTGGCAGCAGCTGCTGCCGTTACCGAGATATCCATCTTTAAATACAGGACGTATATATACAGTGGGTGGTCGTTAACCGGTTAATCAATGTCACATATATTTCCAAATAGAACCCGCTGCATTTACCTTTGAGACAAAGAAGATATTGTTGTTATCAACCTCCTGACAAAAGAAGCCCTAGTTTGCGCCTCTCTTCATGTAGAACAAGATAGCATAGCCATGAATAATTTTGAGTCTTTTGTGACCGTGATGGGCCAGGTTTTTGATGATTCCGACTGCTGCACTATTGCCGAAGCAAAGTTGCATAGTAACTGTAAGGGGCTCTGTTGCTGAATACACAGCTGGATTCTAACATTGGATTTCAGATGCCACTTGGAATTCAGCAGCGCAAAAAAGTGAGTTCTGCCAAGGGCTCTCTGAACAGGTAAAAGATGAGCTTGCCAAATTAGAGACTCCTAATGATCTCAAGGCTTTCATCCAATTATGCATCTGAATTGATCAGAGATTTACAGAAAGGAGGAAGGAAACACTGGGAGTGTTTACAAGTAATGCTGGCATGCATTTCTCTGCTGGTCAGTTCATTCATAAGGATTCAAAGGTTTCTCTGCATTCTAACATTTCTGAACCTATGCACCATGATGCTATTAAAAGATCCAATTCTACTCATGAGAAATAGAAAATTGTAGAGAATCTGTGCACAATGCATTTTTTTTACCAAAAATATGTAGAAAAATACGTATTGGCCTAAACTGACGGAAAAAAATGTTTTATATATTTTTGGGGGATATTTATTATAGCAAAAAGCTAAAAATAGTTTTTTTTTTCAAAATGTAAATTTATAGCGCAAAAAAAGGTGATCAAATACCACCAAAAGAAAGCTCTATTTGTGGGGGGAAAGGACATCAATTTTGTTTAAGAGCCACGCTGCACGCATCGCACCGCGCAATTGTCATTTAAAGCGACGCAGTGCCAAATCGCAAAAAGCGGCCTGGTCTTTGACCAGCAAAATGTTCCAGGGCTTAAATGGTTACATTTCCCAGCAAAGTTAAAAGAGTTGCTGCTACTGATGTTATAGTGCTTGAACAAATACATTTCATTACCCAGTCTATCTCTCCATTGATCCATGTAAAAAATAAAGTGAATTCTCTACTATCTCATTTAGTCATCCCTGCTCTGCTATGCTGGACCTTGGAGCCCCAGGGAACTTTATGGACATAGAATTTACCCAAAGCAATAGTATTCAAACCAGAAATCAGTCCACCCCTACTGATATGGAGATGGCTGATTCATCTTTTTTCATCAGGAACTGTTACCCATGAAACATCGTGAGACTATAAGCTTGCAACTGTATACGTCGCCCACATTTCCTGTCATCCTGGGCTTTCCTTGGTTTTCTACCCGTACATTTTGCATCCCTCCACTGCAATAAACATTAGAGAACCTTATCAAACAAGTTCTCCATTAACCCCCCTGGCGGTATTCCCGAGTCTGACTCGGGGTGAGATTTTTTGGCTACGATCGGTAACCCCGAGTCAGACTCGGGCTCGCCTCGCTGCAGCCACAGACAAAGTTACTTACCTTGTCCCTGGATCCTGCGATGCCACCGCGCTGTGCGAGCGAGACCTCGCTCAATTCACACAGTGTCCTCCTGTGCCGCCGATCTCCGTTCCCTGCGACGTTACGATGCATGGGAGTGGAGAACTGCGCCAAATTCAAAAAAGTAAACAAACACATTACATACAGTATACTGTAATCTTATAGATTACAGTACTGTATGTAAAAAATACACACCCCCCTTGTCCCTAGTGGTCTGCCCAGTGCCCTACATGTTCTTTTATATAATAAAAACTGTTCTTTCTGACTGCAAACTGTAGATTGTCCATAGCAACCAAAAGTGTCCCTTTGGCTGAGGAAAGACACATAAGCGAAGAGACAAGAACGCTGCGAACCCCAAGATTGAATCGTGTAGAAAAAGGAATTTACCCCACGGGGCTTTGGACAGCAAAGGTATAAAAGTGTAACAAATGTAATATAATAAAGCATGGTTTATTTTATGGTTGTCAATAACATACATTTTAAATGCAATAACAATTAAAAGAAAACCCTTACGGATCTGGTGATACAATACATATTCCACAATATTGGACAAATGTATACAACATTGCTTTATGCTGTGTGATGTGCGTTCCCCGACGCGTTTCGACCTCTAAGTGGTCTCTTCAGGGGGATGGTTGATTCTACAAAAATATACATGACATAAATTTGCGATCAAAAGAGTATAAATATAAATCACATAGATTGACCCAAGAATAAGGTTTACCGTTAACGAATGAAGTGGGTTTTGTAATGACCAGAGATGTGCAGAGCCGTTACGAAATCCGAAGGGAGCGCCACCTACAACCCCATGGGGGAGAGAGGGAAACCAAAACAGACCCCAGGGGGGTTGCAAGGAGCCGCACAGTGGGCGCCCTCCGAAGATCAGGGGAGCCGGTGCCTGCAGAGTGCCCCCAATGGGTTAGCCCTGTGTAATTGAAGAGAATTAGAAATATTAAATCATAGCATATTGTGCTAAAATGTAGGATTATCTGTGGGTAAGGCATGTATGTAAAAAAGAGGGACTGGCAGCAGGTTTGTAATCTTATCTGAGAAAAAAAAAAAAAAAAAAACACATTTTTTCTTTTTTTCATCTTTATTGAATTAGATCTACTCATTGATGACCCGAAGGGGTAACTAGTCAATGAATAATGGTCAGGAATTGATGTGTATATTAAGGTACTTAATATAAAAATAGTATAAGAGTGCTCCATTGGCAGACAAAAGTGATTAAGAGACTTTATTAGTCTGGTAAAGAGTGCGTGTCCATGGGTGGGGATGTGTGAGACACATTACAATGTGTATGTTATGTGGACCATCAAGGAATATGTGGATACATATGGTGATAGTAAAAATGTTGGAAATATATGAAAATAAATAAATAAATAAATAAATAAATAAATAAATAAATAAACAAGAAAACAAAAAGAAGGGGAGAGTGAAAGTTGAAAAATCAACATAGGAGTGTACTAATAAAAGGGTGCTGTTACCTGATAAGGGATTAAATGGATATGAGTAGGTAAATTGTGGGCTTGTAGAGCTTGTTGTTGAGTATTCAGATCTAGGCTGCAGACAGTGCAGGGAAGACCCAGGCTTTCAATGTTGGAGGAGATAAAAGGAATGAACTGCTGTCCATGCTCAGCTGCCTGGAATCAAGACTTGACTCACAGGCAGACTGTCCTTTATATGCCAGTGGGCGTGGCCATGAATGGGGGCTTAACACTGCTGTCCATGCTCAGCTGCCTGGAATCAAGACTTGACTCATAGGCAGACTATCTTTTTTATGCCAGTGGGCGTGGCCATGAGTGGGGGCTAAACACATGCTGGCTCCAGGCTTCCCCATAGATCACGGAGATGACGTAAGGGCCGCTACACGAGCAGCCCTGGTGCGGCTCCCTCGGCGCTCCGGAAGGTCGGGGGACTCCGACCACTGTCGTCACCCCCGTCGCAAGCTGCATGACGTCGTGGCGAGCCGCGCACGCCGGCGCCTCATGCGCGCGCAGCCCGCCACGGCCATACGGGGATGATCGCAGAACGCCGCCGGCAAGGCAAAGCTCAGTGGGCGGTCGAGAACCCCCGGCCGCACCCGAGCAGAAAAAGGGGGGGGTTTGGAATGTGAAACACTCCACCGCCCCCCACCACCTTGCCGGGAACCCCCATGGGACCGCGGAAACCCCCCCCCCCCACCCGGGGGCACAGAGCGGCTACAATAAAAACTGGTTGCAAACATGGCAATAATGCACATGATGGTGTAGAACGGTGTCATAAAATGCATGTGAACTATACATCAGAAATATTTACATGAGCTGTGTGCCAATTCCATATCATGAAAACCCATGCGTGTGTGATCCCCAGCAGATACCCCTATGGGTGTCTGAGCAGAAATGCAATTCAGAAGTACGTGGTAGATGCTTACTGATGCGTGGGGAGAAGAGAGAAGAAAGGAATCATTCACTCTAGTCCCACAAGTAATGGGTGTCTTATCTATGGTGAGAAACACCCATAAGTAATCCTTGAATAAATGTCAAGGTGCAAGTGGGGATGCATGGGTTTAATGACAGGGCGGAAAAAACGCACAGCTCAAGTCAAGTCTCAATGTGTCAAGGGGAACGGGTGATTCATCTTTTTTCATCAGGAACTGTTACCCATGAAACATCGTGAGACTATAAGCTTGCAACTGTATACGTCGCCCACATTTCCTGTCATCCTGGGCTTTCCTTGGTTTTCTACCCGTACATTTTGCATCCCTCCACTGCAATAAACATTAGAGAACCTTATCAAACAAGTTCTCCATTAACCCCCCTGGCGGTATTCCCGAGTCTGACTCGGGGTGAGATTTTTTGGCTACGATCGGTAACCCCGAGTCAGACTCGGGCTCGCCTCGCTGCAGCCACAGACAAAGTTACTTACCTTGTCCCTGGATCCTGCGATGCCACCGCGCTGTGCGAGCGAGACCTCGCTCAATTCACACAGTGTCCTCCTGTGCCGCCGATCTCCGTTCCCTGCGACGTTACGATGCATGGGAGTGGAGAACTGCGCCAAATTCAAAAAAGTAAACAAACACATTACATACAGTATACTGTAATCTTATAGATTACAGTACTGTATGTAAAAAATATACACCCCCCTTGTCCCTAGTGGTCTGCCCAGTGCCCTACATGTTCTTTTATATAATAAAAACTGTTCTTTCTGACTGCAAACTGTAGATTGTCCATAGCAACCAAAAGTGTCCCTTTATGTCAAAAATAGTTTTAGAGCAGCTAGAAAACAGCGATAATAAATTATAATCACTTGCAGAATTGTGCGATAGCGATTTGTGGGGAAATTTGTCATAAAAAAATAAAAGTAATGACAGCGACAATTCTGCAACTGAGCAAATTTCAATGATTTTGAGTTGATTACATTATTGAATAATTTTTATTTTAATTATATTATTATTTGTTATAATTATTTATAATTATTTATTATATTATAATTTATAATTTTGTTTTTAAAAACATTTCATACCCGGGATGCCTACTAGACTCTTGTTTGGAGAGATTTAAGTGAGTTATTCCTAAGAATTACAGGCCTACAGTATAAAACGCCAAATTTCCTTGCAAATAATGGTACCGTTTTCAGCACCTTTTTTCTGAAATAATCATACCGCTAAGGATGTTAATCAAGGAATTGCAAGTTGATGTACTAATAGGGTTGAGCGAACCCGAACTGTAAAGTTCAGGTTCGGTACGGACTTTGGGTTTTTCCCGAACCCGGACCCGAACCCGAATAATTGGAAAAAGTTTGGGTCCGGGATTGGAGTTCGGGAAAAAAAATGCGCGGAGGTCCCTGCAAATTCAATAACCAGACCCTTTAGGTCTGGTATGGATATTAAGGGGAACCCCGCCGTACATTTTTAAAAAAAATGACGTGGGGTTCCCCCTAAATATCCATAACCAGACCCTTCAGGTCTGGTATGGATATTAAGGGGAACCCCGCCGTCAATTTAAAACAAAAATGACGTGCGGTTCCCCCTAAATATCCATAACCAGACCCGTTATCCGAGCACGTTGACCTGGCCGGCCGCAGAAAAGAGGGGTGGACAGAGTGCGGCCCCCCCCCTCTCCTGAACCGCACCAGGCCACATGCCCTCAACATGGGGAGGATGTCCCCATGTTGATGGGGACAAGGGTCTCATCCCCACAACCCTTGCCCGGTGGTTGTGAGGGTATGTGGGTGGGATGCTTATCAGAATCTGGAAGACCCCTTTAACAAAGCTGTGAAGCTGTGACATTACTTATATAGAGGAGGCAGGGCCACCCGTCACGTGACCCCGCACCCTCTGACGTACCCTCTGCTACTTCACTGGGGAAGCCCAGGAAGAGGGAAGCCGGGGCTTACCCAGTGACGTAGCAGAGGGTACGTCAGAGGGTGCGGGGTCACGTGACGGGTGGCCCTGCCTCCTCTATATAAGTAATGTCACAGCTTCAGCGCATCATTCGCTGGGCTGTGTCCAGCGGTGAGAGGAGGTCGGGGATGCTGCGCTCCGGATGAATGGATCTTCTCATCGCTGGAGCGAAGAACACCCGTCGCAGGATCTTCTCATCGCTGGGGATCACCCGCAGCCGTCGCAGGATCAGGACAACGTTGAAGCAGGAAGCCGGGAACATTTTTGTTTTAAATTGACGGCGGGGTTCCCCTTAATATCCATACCAGACCTGAAGGGTCTGGTTATGGATATTTAGGGGGAACCGCACGTCATTTTTTTTTTAATTGACGGCGGGGTTCCCCTTAATATCCATACCAGACCTAAAGGGTCTGGTTATTGAATTTGCGGGCACCTCCGCGCATTTTTTCCCCCTAAAAGTCCCTGTCCCATTGACTACAATGGGGTTCGGAGTTCGGGTTCGGGTTCCTGAACCCAAACTTTTTTTTTTAAGTTCGGGTTCGGACCCGAACCCGAACATCCATGTGTCCGCTCAACTCTATGTACTAACTATCCAGTCATATGACAATCTGTCTCAACAATATTGTAGGTGGGTGCAGCGTGTATTCTCCACTGCAGGTGACACTGAACCGTAGTAGCAATTCAGGTGGGGCAAGGAAGTTGAGAGGAACTTGGTTCCTCTATGGTTTCCATGGTCACTGGAAGGCAGCTATCGAATTGGATGCTGACACCCCATGTGACTCTGACAGCCATCTTGGGTCAGGCAGAGACTATTTAAGACTCTGGCTCCCGGGCTTGGCACGCTTTTTGCAAGTGGTTATCGTAAAGAATGGAACCCCATCTGTCAGGGACATTACTAGTGATAGGGACAGGTTCCAGAGTAGGGACATTGCAGGGTCTACATCAGGGGTGTCCAACTTTTTGAAGACTAAGGGCCACTTAAGCGACTTGGTAACCGGTCGCAGGCCACAATGAGTGGAGCAGACACAGCCCACTCTACTCTATGGGACCAGCGATCCTTTCAGATGGAAGGGGACAGTTCTGTTTTTTTAGCAGATTGGATTGGAGGTAGGCGGGTGTAATCAGACACAAGTCTCCATAGAGGTGAATAGAGGGTCCGAATGGGTCTGAACGATCGCGTGAAAGGGGCCTAAGGCTGCTTTCAGACGAATGTGCTCTGGTTTACCCACACCCCAGATGCAGCACAGTGCACCTGTGGCTTTCCTGCGATTTTGGTGCACTTTCTGAAAGCGCAGCAAATCCGCAGGTAATAACAGAAGTCTATGATTCAATGAAGGATACCCACAGGTGCACTGCTCTGCACCTGCGTATCAGTTTAAAAGCAGCCCAATAACCACTGCAGAACAGATATGCCCATATATACACTGTGATTTTAGTAACAAACTTACCTTTAATAACAGTCTTTCATTCAGGTATCACCGGCAGAATGCATTTGGTATCCCTCTGCCTATGACAGGAGCCAGCTCTATACAGGAATCATCGACTTATGCAGCTCTGCTCTGCAGCCGCTTGCTTGCTATACCACTGGCTGCATTCACAAAACTGATGCTCTGGTATAGGGGGTCAGCGACTGGAAATCTGGGCTGGGGGCCGCAGGCCACATCAGAGGGCTTTGCGGGCCACTGGTTGGGCACCCCTGGTCTACATTTACCTTCAAGGAAGCCTTCCCTGTTGGGTGTGGACCTTCCCTTTTGGGTGTGGACCAGCCAGGCCATATTCCACCACGCAGACGCTGTGGGCATCTTTCATTCTGCATCTTATGCGTACCCCACTTTCTCAGTTGAAAGTGGCTCCGGTTAGGTGTGCTCCCCGCTGGGCCTGTTGTTCTTGCCAAACTGTTCTACAATTCACTGTTACTGCTGTAATCAGACTGTGTGTTTTATACCTGCCACACAATGCTGCACCACGCTGCACCTAACCCACAATACCATAAGTTCAGGGATGTCTGTAATAAAAAAGAATGTGGATCAAATACCTCCTCATCGCCCAAACAATTGTCTTATTGAGCTGCTCCCAGGGGCAGAAATACCTTTTTAGATTGTCTTTTCTATCTGTCATAACCTCAATCAAAGATAATGAGAGCTTGATGTGAATTTAGAGAAGGGCTTTATCAGAAACTCAACATCTCCTCTATGGACAGCCCTGTTCTTTGTTAAAAAAGACACCACCTTGCACCCATGAATCGATTACATGGATTTAAATAAAATCACTAATAAGAAACATTATTCACTTCCCTTAAAGTGGTTGCAAACTCAAATAAATATTACTGCCAGACCCTCTGTTCTATCAAGTCCTCCTACACAGTGTACATGTTTGTATCAAACAATGCCTCTAAATACCTTATTTCAGATCTTTTCAAGCCAATCAAGTAACCTCCTGCCCCTCTCCTCTCCTCTTCTGATCGAAGGGCTACATTGGGAGGGGCCGAGATCCCCTCTGACATCAGATCACATGCTGTAGCCCTTAGATCGGAGGAGGAGAGCGGCCGGAGTTCATGTGACCAGCAAGAAAAATAACTGAGATAAGGTATTTAGAGACATTGTTTTATACAATCATGTACACTACGTAGGGTAGCTTGATAGAATAGAGGGGCTGGCAGTAACCGTTCTTTAACTTTACTGCCAGCTACTAATAGCAGCAGGAGGGTAGGGGCAGCTCACACACACAGAAGCTGACAGGCAGAGAAGGAGGGGTAAAGGGGAGAGCCTCATATGGTGGAGGCACGTAACCTGACCACGGTAATCATGACTACTGATCTATGGTTACCGTGGTCAGGTTACGTGAACAGAATAGACAGCACTGCGCTGTTTAACTTGCTATAAGGGAACAGGATCTTCTTTTTTTTTTTTTAGGGTAACGACCTCTTTAACCACTTAAGCCCTGGACCATTTCGCTGGCCAAAGACCAGAGCACTTTTTGCGATTCGGCAATGCATCGCTTTAACTGACAATTGCGCGGTCGTGCAATGTGGTTTCCAAACAAAATTTACGTCATTTTCCCCCACAAATAGAGCTTTATTTTGGTGGTATTTGATCACTTCTGCGGTTTTTATTTTTTTGCGATAAAAACAAAAATAGAGCGATAATTTTGAAAAAAATGCTATATTTTTAACTTTTTGCTATAATGGCCCAGATTCAGGTAGATTTGCCCATTACTTACACCTGAGCCGCTCAGCTGAATTTCTCTGCGCTGGAGCAATTTTGCCAAATTGCCACCTGATTCAGGAATCGTTTGTTCATTTAATTTGCTCCTGTTTAAGGCAAAGCTGAGGGCGCAAGGCCGTGCAAGTCAAAGTGGGTGTGCCCCTATGTAAATGAGGAATTTTCGGCTCAGCAGAGGTTTGCTAGCATAATTTCAGGGCAAATCCTGCTCAGCTGCTTGCACTGAGCAAATAAATAGGAGCAGACTTGCGCAGGTTCTTTGCTGAATTTCATCCTGCTTTTTCCTACCCCCCCTGAGCAAGGAAATTCAGCCCTTTTGCAAGACATGGCACCTCCCAAAGGGACCAAAAAAAGGAAGGCCAACTTTGTGGCTGCAGAGATGGACATCCTGATTGCTGCACTCCAGCAGCATAAGGAAGTCCTATATGGTGCCCAGCGGGCAAACACCACCATTGCCCAAAGGAGGGCTATATATGAAGCCATTGCCCTGGACATCAATGCCCTGGGTAATGAAGTGCGTACCTGGGATGACATCCAGAAGAAATTAAATTATATGAGGCGCAGGGTCCGTGAAAAAAAAATACCGGTGGCACGGGAGGTGGTCCGCGATGTATGATCCGGCTCAATCAGGAGGAGCAGCTTATTGCACAAACGTTTGTGCAGGAGCAGGTGGAGGGACTTGAAGGGTACGACTCCACTGTTGGGAACTTGGGGACTGGTAAGTTATTTTTCTTTCATATCTGCTGTGCATCATGGGAGGGGGTACAACTGAACATATTTGTGGGTAGAAGTGAAGATGTAAGTATTATTTTTCTTTCATATCTGCTGTGCATCATGGGAGGGGGTACAAGTGAACATATTTGTGGGTAGAAGTGAAGATGTAAGTATTATTTTTCTTTCATATCTGCTGTGCATCATGGGAGGGGGTACAAGTGAACATATTTGTGGGTAGAAGTGAAGATGTAAGTATTATTTTTCTTTCATATCTGCTGTGCATCATGGGAGGGGTTACAAGTGAACATATGAGAAGTGTGTTGCACCAGCAAAATATGTCGTTTTGGTGTCATCCACAGGTGGTGATGAGGAAGAAGAAGCTGGGCCGTCTTTGGCTGCGGCTCGACCCAGCCCATCCAGACCAGAGCCAGGGGTCCAGTCAGGCCCCATGGACATTCTGGCTATGCTGGTCCAGGAGGAGATCCTACCGGGGCCAAGTATGGTGGAGGAAGTTGTGTTGGAGGAGGATACCTTTCTCCTCATCCAGGAGGACTCTGGCTCCCTCCAGGAGGATACCACCATCCCTGTGCAACCCACCACCCCCCCGCCCAGCACGTCATCCCCCTCCAGGGCAAGCCCCTCCCTTGTGGACCCCTCCCCTTCTCCCTCTGTCCGTGGCCGAGCCTCTCCTCCCAGGAAGGCTCTGTCCAAAACGAGGCATATATCCTCCAGCCTCCGTGACGGTCTGCTGGAGGAGCAGGCCCTGCAGACCCGCCATATAGGGGCCATGGTGGGAGAGGTGCGTCGTCTGGCGGACAGCATGGCATCCACCTCCACCTCTATGCAGCATGCCCTCACCCTGCATGAGGACCGGGACAAACATGTGGCACAGAGCCTGGGGGAAATTAGTGGCAACTCTAAGGCCATAGTCACCTGCTTGGTGGCTCTGGAGACCACACCAGCTTTGTTAAGCAGGATGACAGCTGCGGTGGAGGCCAATACCGCTGCTGTGCAGGCCAACACCGCTGCAGTGCAGGAGGAGGCGAGAGTTACCCGCCGGCATCAGCGGGATACCACCACCCGCCAAATGCGGATGTTGGCCCAGACCAACACCATCCTTGCCCGCCTGGCCAACGCCATGGAGGGCATGCAGCCACCACCTGCAAGGAGTGTGGAAGTAGGGGTTGATGCTCCTCCCCCCCTCCTCCCCCCACCCCTCCATCCCCACCCCATGCCTCCTCCGCACCACGGAGATTGAGGAGCCAGAGCCGGGGCACCCTTGGCCCAAAGAAAAAAACAAAAAAATAATTTTATGTCTACATTTTTTTGCTCAACACAATATGATTTTTTTTATTATTTTTCTATATGCTCAGGGTATGAGATTATTTTTTTTTTATATGCTCAGGATATGAGTTTCTATTTTTTTTATATGCTCAGGATATGAGTTTTTATATTTATTTGTAGTCCCTACACACGGTGAGGAGTGTATACTACAGTGTGACTGGTGTGTGAATGGGGGGGGGGGTGGCACTCCTGCTGGAAAAGGGGTGTCACCCTCTGCCATGTGAAAGGTGTATGAATGGACAGCAACATAATTGGAGCCTTGACGCGGCGTTGCTGCTCCCTAATACCATGGGGTATTGTTGGGTCTAATCCAATTGGGGGTGCATGTATCGGGTGTGTGCTAGGGACTACAGTGGTGTACATACATGCATTATACTTGTGACAAGATCAGGGTGTGTTTAATGTGCAAAGAGACGTTCCACAAGACCATTCCGGATTGCTCTTCCCTCAGAAGATCCGGTAGTGTTTCTTGGGGGGGGGGGGGGGTTGCGTGGTTCGGGGGTAAGGTCATTGCGTAGCTCAATGTGCAAGCCCCTTCTTTGAGCTAAATTGTGGAGAATACTACATGCCCCTACGATTTGGCATACAAAGTTGGGTGAATACAATAGGGTCCCCCCTGATTTATCCAGACATCTGAATCGAGATTTAAGGATGCCAAATGTGCGCTCCACCACCGCACGGGTACGTGCATGGGCTTCGTTATATCTTTCCTCTCCTGGTGTTTGAGGGTTACGAAATGGGGTCATCATGTGAGGTCCCAGGGCATAGGCAGAGTCACCTGGAAGGGAAAAGACAGGAGGATGTTAGTCCTGCATGTGCCCCTTGTGATGTGTGCATCATGGGGGGGGGGGGGCAGTCATACCTGACACCCATGTCACTCACCAATCAGCCAGCTGTCTCCATACATGTTCTGATCAAACTCGGTTGGGATGGGGCTGTGTCGGTAAATAAAACTGTCATGGCTTGACCCTGGGTGTCTGGCACGGACATGCCATATTAGGCCATGTGCATCCACAATCATCTGCACATTTATCGAATGCCAATGTTTCCTGTTGCAGTAGATATGCTCGAGGAGCCGGGGGGGGGGGGGGGGAGTGCCACATGGGTACAATCTATTGCACCCACAGTGCGTGGAAATCTGGCTAATAAATAAAAATCACTGATTGCCTTCTGCCGCAGGTCAGCCGTGGTTGGTTTGATAAATTGTGTGCCCATTCGTCTGAGTATTGCAGGGATCACTTGGTGCACACACCTGCTCATGCTGGATTGGGACATCCCCGCCACCACACCACCTGTGCGCTGAAATGAGCCAGTTGCCAAAAAATGAAGGGTTGCCACTACCTTCACCAGTGGCTGCACTGCCTGTCCCCGATGGGTCGGGCTGCTGATGTCATCCTGCAGGATTGTTACCAACTCAAGGATGACTTCAGGGCTAAAGCGAAACATGCGATACACCTCAGTATCACTCATCTGAAAAAGGTTGTAGCGCCCTCTGTAAATCCTCTCCCGTGCCCTCCTACGAGTCGGCTCAGTCAATAGAATATCAAGAACCATAGCTGCCCCTGGCATGTTGGTGCACAGATGTGAGGTCCCGAAAATGTGGGTGCTCTGCTTGTTCAGCTTGTCTGTCTAGGTGCTGCTGAAGTTGCGCGCTCCTTCAGATGACATTTGGCCATCTTTTGCTAACTTACCCCTGCTTTTAACAGGAGCAAGTTTGCCCAGGGAAAAAAGCTTGCACGCTTCCAGTGCAAGATGCGCATCACACGCGCATGTTTCTGAATCATCGGCAGTACCTAATTTGCATATTCGCTGAGGGAATTCCATGAAGGCGCAACTTACACCCCGCGCAAAATTGCGCGAAAATTGAGCTGGAACAGCTAGGCTGCGTGCGCGGGAAAATGGCCGCATTTCAGGCTTAACTGGTTTACAGAATCAGCCGCAAATTTGCATAGGAGCAAATCAGTACTTGCGCGGCGCAAATCACACTTGTTCCCGCGCAAGTGCTTCTTGAATCTGGGCCATTAAATATTCCCCAAAAAATCTATAAAAAAAAAAAATGTCCACAGTTTAGGCCGATACGTATTCCTCTACATATTTTTAGTAAAAAAAAATTTGCAATAAGCGTATATTGATTTTTTTGCGCAAAAGTTATAGCATCTACAAAATAGGGGTCGTTTTATGGCATTTTTATTATTATTATTTTGTTACTAGTAATGGTGGCGATCTGAAATTTTTATCCTGACTGCGACCTTATGGCGGACACATCGAACACTTTTGACTCTTTTTTGGACCATTGTCATTTTTACAGTGATCAGTGCTATAAAAATGCACTGCTTACTGTGAAAATGACACTGGCAGTGAAGGGGTTAACCACTAGGTGGCACTGAAGGGGTTAAGTGTGTCCTAGGGAGTGATTCTAACTGTAGGGGGGATTGTCTGTTTGTGACACGACTCTGATTACCGCTTCAGATTAGAGGAAGCTGTGATCAGTGTCCAGTCACAAGGAAAACTTGTTTACATAAACATTTCCCCATTCTTCCTCACCATGAGACGATCGCGGGTATCCCCACTGACATTGAGTCCGCAGGGACCTGCGGTCGGAGTCACGGGGCGCACGTCGCCAACGGTGCGTGTCCACAATGCTGCTTCTTAAAGGGGACGTATATATATGTCCATCTGCCTGCCCGTGCCATTCTGCCGATGTATATCATCGTGCGATGGTCGGCAATTGGTTAATCTCTGAACTGTTGGAAAGACTCTAGTCTGCCAAATTATTTAAAAAAACTGAAAAATCGGCTCAGATGAGGACACTGATGGATTTGTGGACAGGCATGTGCCCTAATATTAAAAGTCAGCAGTATTTGTAGCTGCTTTTTTTTCTGAAGGAGCCTGGAGCTCCACTTTAAGGGAATACAGGGCCAGATCCACAAAAGAGATACGCCGACTTAACTCGATTTTTCTAAATTTACACGGCGTGTATCTTTGCGCCCGATCCTCAAAACGAGAAGCGCCTGAAATTCGGGCTTTTCCGTCCTACCTAAAAATATTACGCCGGCGCATTCTCGTGCGCAAATTACGCTAGGCACGCCGCTTTATTTGATAGGCAAAGATGCAAATGAGGGAGATAGGGCGATCCACAGAATTAAGTGTGTGCGCCGTAGATTACGCCCTGTGCGCACCTGTTAGTTTTTTGGTGGGATTTTACACATTATAAAAGCAGCCCTAATTTTACACATGCCGTCTGAATGTCTGCTGAAGCAACACCATTCAGGAAGAGCTCAGCACACAAACGTTCAGGACTGAAATCTCTCTGCCAAAATGCCAGGACCAGCAATGATACTAGCTGCATTAGTTGATATAGAGACACAAAGAAGGAGGAGGGCACAGAGGAGGAGGATGAGGGCACAGGAGAGGGTCTACCGCCCACGGCAAGATTTGTTTGGCATGCCTGCTTGTGAAGTTTACCGCACCTACAGATTTACCCGTGAGGCCATCCTGGAATTAACATCAATACTTCAGGATGATATTACCAGCCCAACCCAACGCTCCCATGCCCTGCAGCCACTCACCAAAGTACTGGCCACTTTGCATTTTCTGGCCACTGGCTCATTCCAACGCACAAGTGGAGGCGTGGCTGGGATGGCACAATCCTCCATCAGCAGGTGTGTGCACCAAGTGGTCCCTGCAATCCTGCTGCGCATGGGAAATCAGTTTCAGAAACCCACCCAGGAGGATCAGCGTTTAAAGTCAATGACCGACTTTTACAACCTTGCCAGATTTCCACGCACCATCGGGGCCATTGATTGTACCCATGTGGCACTACAACCACCCCATGATACTGAGCACATGTTCCGGAATCGTAAAGGCTGGCATTCCATTAATGTGCAAGTCATCGTCGATGCCCATGGCCTCATCTGGCATGTCTGTGCTAAATTTCCTGGATCCTGCCATGATAGTTACATTTACCGGCAGACACAGATCTCAAGAGATTTTGACCAGAACATGTATGGAGACAGCTGGCTGATTGGTGAGTGACATGTGTGTCAGGTATGTCCCCCCCATGATGCTGACATCACAAGGGGCACATGCATGACTAATATCCTCCTGTCTTTTCCCTTACAGGTGACTCTGGATATGCCTTGGGACCTCATCTAATGACCCCATTCAGGAACCCCCAAACCCCAGGAGAGCAACGCTACAACCAGGCGCACATACGAACCCGGGGAGTGGTTGAACGGACCTTTGGGCTTCTGAAGTCCCGCTTCAGATGCCTGGATAAGTCTGGGGGTACCCTGCTGTATTCCCCTGACTTTGTGTGTCAAATAATTGGGGCATGTTGCATACTCCATAACTTTGCCCTCAGAAGGGGACTGCATATTGACTTATGTAATGACCTGACCCCTGACCCAGGCAATACTATCCCAACCAACTCTACCCGGTCTGCTGAGGGCACAACAGCTAGGAGACGCCTTGCAGAAGGCATTTTTTCCCAGTAAATGTACATGATTAATGTCACAATAAGTATGTTTTTTTTCACTGTAAATGCACATGATTAATGTCACAATAAGTATGTATTTTTTCACTGTAAATGCACATCAATAAAGTCACAATGATAATGCATGAATGCACACCACTGTGGTTCCTTGCACAGACACATCACATGCACATCGAATTGGATTAGATCCAAGTCCCCCCCCCCCCCCTTGGGACTTGGGAGCAGTAACGCCACGCCACGGCTCCAATTATGTCACTGTGCATTCATACACCATTCAGGAACCTGGGATTGCCCTTCTCCCTGGTCCTGGGGATCCCTTCTCCACCAAAACTGAGGGTGACAACCTTAATTTCTTAGGAATGCCACCCCCCCACATTCACACATCATTCACACACATAAACCAAATCATAAGTACAGAAGACAAAATAAAAAAAAAAAAAATGCATAAACAAAAAAAAACAAGTATCCCAGCAAATTTTTTAGCGGCGGCGATTGCTACGCCTTGGCTGGGCAGGGGCACGGGCAGGGGCACGGGCACGAGCAGGGGCACGGCCACGCCGTCGCGGAGGATGTCCATTGGGGGGGTGTTGAGCTGGGGAAGGAGGAGCCTCCTGGGGGGGTTGAGCTGGGGAAGGAGGAGCCTCCTGGGGGGGTTGAGCTGGGGAAGGAGGAGCCTCCTGGGGGGGTTGAGCTGGGGAAGGAGGAGCCTCCTGGGGGGGTTGAGCTGGGGAAGGAGGAGCCGCCCCTGCTGGCCTGCCCTCCATGGCCCCTGCAATGCGAGTGAGACAGGCAGTGAGGGCAGCCGCATTGGCCTGGCCAGACCTTGTATTGTCCTGCACAGCCTGGGTCAGGGCACTCAGCTCATGGGCCACGCGCGTTGTGGCGGTCTGTATGTCATTCAAACATGTTATGACCGCCGTTGAGTTGGTGGCCACATCACCGAGTGCCTCCATCATTTCACCATGGCTGTGCTCCATCTGCGTCAGTTTTTCCAGAATTTTTCCAAGAATGCGGGTCTGCCGGGCATTGTCCTTCACCACACTGGCCGACAGACGCTCGCCCACAGCCACGGTCTCCTGGGTTGTCCCCCTGGCTGCCGCTGAGTCTTGCGGGCCTGGAGGAGGGGAGAGAGTGACCCTGGTGACTGGAGGCCTGTTGGGGGAGAAGTGGGAGGGGCTACCCCTGATGGTGGCCTGACTGGTGCCAGCCTCAGGGGTAGTCTCAGGGGAAGACTCAAAGGTCATCATATCAGTGGCCAGGAGGACTTCCCGGCCAATCTGCATATTTTCCTCCTCCTCCCCCTCATCATCCTCCTCCCACTCAACCTCAACCTCCTCCCCCTCAACCTCCTCATGAGTGTAGGTTTGGCCAATCCCCTCCCCTGGGGAATCCTGCCCTTCTTGGGACTCATCATCTGCCTGTCTTGGGGGTGGTGCTGCAGCCTGGCCCGATGGGCCTGCAACCTCCTGGCCTCCAACCTCCTGGCGTGGAACCTCCTGGCCTCCAACCTCCTGGCGTGGAACCTCCTGGCGTGTAACCTCCTGGCCATCTGTGGAGGACACAAAACAATCACATGTTTGTGGAACCACACACTTGGCACATCTTCCCTTCCCCCACCCACACATGCTAATCAACAGAGAATAAACCAAAAAACATACCTGTCCTCCTAGGAACATCTGACGTATAGCCAGGCAGGCCCACCACCTGCTGTGGGTGGAAACACTGGGCCACTGCCCATTCCTCCTCCGTCAGTCTGACTGGGCAGGGTCCCCCTCCTCCAGTGCCCCTGGTATGGGCGTCGATCCTTGCCATCTTAGTCCGGACGACGCTTCTCAGATCGTTTATTTTTTTCTGTATGCCAGCGGGGGTCCTAGTCTCCCCCCTCCCCGCCGCATTGATCTGGTCCGTTATCTTTTTAAGAAGCTGCCTCCTCCTGGCCGGGGTGGTGTTCTGGCTCTCAGGGCCATGCAGAAATCGCCCATATTTCACAATGCCCCGAGCAAGAATTTGCTTCTCTCCCAGGGTGAAATTAAGCTTCCTGCGTTTAGGGGGCATCTCATACACCACCCAGCAACAACAAACACACCCGACAAACAATCGACAATACACACCCAAAAACCTGACAAAAATCTATACCACAAAAAAATCAAGAAAATCTAAACACACAAGGACACAGCTAATAGTAATTCAAAAAGAAACACGCACCAACAAACAAACAAAAAACAAACACCAAAAAACAAACACCAAAAAACAAACACCAAAAAACAAACACCAAAAAACAATCAGCAAAAACAATAACAAACAAATTAAATAAATACACTTCTCAAACACAAACAACAACTAGACTCTCCAACTCCTCAAACACTTTTCTCACAAACACAACTTACCAACACACAAACAAACAGAGCAGAAGCAAATTGCTCATGGAAGGGGAACAATGGGATATACTTTAGCAAGGGAAGTGTGTGTGTGTGGTGCTTTTTAGACACAGGGCGATCCTCAAACTAAGTACACTTGGCCTTTTACCTATCTCACTGATTGCGCCGAGATAAGTTCTGCACATGCCCAGTGAGGTCCCGATTCGTGCGCGCATGCGCAGTAGGGCCGGCGCCTCATTTGCATGGGGTCACGGCTCATTACAATGAAGCACGCCCACTTCCTTCCCACTTGCAAAAACCCCGCCTTACGCCTCTGAATTTAAGTTACGCTGGCGCACATTTAGACGCAAATGCGCTGTGGATACGGCACTTACGACACCAACTTAGGGCAACGTAACTTAAATCACATAAGTTAGGACAAACTAAATTTGCACCGCTGGCTGAGGATCTGGCCCACAGAGATTTGTTGGATTTTCTAACTTCAACAGAAAATTCACAAGAAACTTCTCTAAGGTGATATCACCAATTAGACAGCTGACCAAGAAAGGAATGACCCTGGTGTGATCACCTGAGGCACAGACTGCACTTAGTAAGCTCAAGACTTTCACCTCTCCACCAACATTGGTACACCCCAATCCTGAACTTCCTTTTATTCTGGAAGTGGATGCTTCAGACTCTTACTTGGGAACTATGGGGGTAATCCACAAAAGGGATACGCCGGCGTATCTACTGATACGCCGTCGTATCCCTGTTTCTATCTATGGAACTGATCGACAGAATCAGTTTCTCATAGATAGACAGAAGATCCGACATGTGTAATTGAATTACACTGTCGGATCTTAAGGATGCAATTCTAGGCCGGCCGCTAGGTGGCGAGGCCATTGCGGCCGGCCTAGAATATGCAAATGAACACTTACGGCGATCTACGAACGTTCCGACGGGCCCGTCGCTCTAAATCTACGTCATTTACGTCAAGTTACGCCGCGTAAAACTAGGGCTGAGCCCTAGTTCTCTTAAGCCATGTTAAGTATGGCCGTCGTTCCCGCGTCGGAATTTAAATTCTACGTCGTTTGCGTAAGACGTTCGTGAATGGCGCTGGACGCCATTTACGTTAACGTCTAAGCAAATGACGTTGGAGCGACGTCAGTTAGCGCAATGCACATCGGGTAAGTTACCCGACGGAGCATGCGCAGTACGTCCGGCGTGGGAGCGCGCCTAATTTAAATGGGACTCGCCCCATTAGATTTGGCACGCCTTGCGCCGGACACATTTAAGTTACACCGCCGCAAATTTCAAGGTAAGTGCTTTGTGGATCGGGCACTTAGGGAGAAATTTTGCGGCGGTGTAACTTAAATCGGAAGATTTAAGTTGCGCCCGATATTTGTGGATTTGGCCCTATCTTTTCTCAGTGAAGAGAAAAATGTAGCTTCATCCCTGTGCTTATTTTTCTCACTTAAAGGATCACTAAAGGAATTTTTTTTTTTTAGATAAATAGCTTCCTTTACCTTACTGCAGTACTGGTTTCATGTCCTCATTGTTCGTTTTTGCTTTGAAGTAGCTGTAATTCTGCTCTGATCTCCACACTTCCTGGTTGCCTGTTTCCTTATAACCATGGTACTGGGAGCTTTTCACGGTGGTCTAAGCTGTCATTACTGTGTGTCTAAAACTCCTCAGAACCAATCAGATTCATTTTAAAAACAAAACACTGCCCTGAATTTGTTTGTTTTTGTTCTGTGTGTCTCTTTACTTCACAGAAACATGAAACCAGTTTAAAACCGAACGTGAAACTAGAGGCACATTATATGATTGAATTTAATCAATTTTTAATCATTTTTTAAAGGAATCAGTTAACTTTTATGTCTCTATACCCTGTAAACAGTCATTTCAGCAAAACATTTTTTTTTCCTTTCGTGACCCTTTAATGTCTTCAGCTGAAAAGAAATAAGACATTAATATTAAGGGGTTGTAAAGGTAAAGGTTAAAAAAAAATTCAGTAAATAGCTTCCTTTACCTTAGTGCAGTCCTCCTTCACTTACCTCATCCTTCCATTTTGCTTTTAAATGTCCTTATTTCTTCTGAGAAATCCTCACTTCCTGTTCTTCTGTCTGTAACTCCACACAGTAATGCAAGGCTTTCTTCCTGGTGTGGAGAAAGCCTCTTGAGGTGGGAGGGGGCGAGCAGACAAGTCAGGACACTCTCTTCTTTGCAGATAGAGAAAGGAGCTGTGTGTTAGTGGGCGTCCTGACTCTCCTGCTTGCCCCCTCCCCCCTCAAGAGGCTTTCT
Organism: Rana temporaria; assembly: GCF_905171775.1. Classification (NCBI taxonomy): domain Eukaryota; kingdom Metazoa; phylum Chordata; class Amphibia; order Anura; family Ranidae; genus Rana; species Rana temporaria. Next base: position 79,694,130 of record NC_053492.1, read on the forward strand.
CCACACCAGGGAGAAAGCCTTGCATTACTGTGTGGAGTTACAGACAGAAGAACAGGAAGTGAGGATTTCTCAGAACAAATAAGGACATTTAAAAGCAAAATCGAAGGATGAAGTAAGTGAAGGAGGACTGCACTGAGGTAAAGGAAGCTATTTAGGGGGAAAAAATTACCTTTACAACCCCTTTAAGGCATACCTAGAACCTTTTGGGCTTTATTATATTCCTGCAATGGGACCCTTTCACATGTTCTGCAGTGGGCCCCCTTCCTGCTATCTTTGGGTTCCCCCGTGGCGGTGGAACACCATGGCCTGGTTGCAAGTGCAACCTTTGCGACCCTAGTAGTTCAGCCACTGGCTCCAGTAGTTTTATATTTTTATTATTTATTTACTTGTAGCGCTCACCCCCGAAGGAGCCGCTGGATAGAATAGGGATGGCGTGTTACCTCTGTGAGCTTCTAGGGGTAGATGATGATGAGAGTAGCAATGATGGAATGTCCAAACAAGGTGTCTTTCTTGTGCTTTTATTCTTGCCCAACACGGCAAACAGTAAACTTGAGGTAGATAGATCAAAGATGGGTGAGGAGAAGGATTAGCAGATTCAGGCCCAATATAACAGAAGCAGTCCTGCTTCCAACGACACTTCACTTTCATCGCCACTCTATATGGAGTGAGTATAGTGTATCTGGACAGGCCTCACACCGACCTGGCAGCCAGGGTATCACTCGGCACTTTTGAGAGGAACAGGTCTCTGCCACAGACCTGGCCTCAGAACTTAGGATATGGAGACTGTTCTCCTCAGTAAACTTCTTCGGGCCTGGATCTTGCTTAGGTAGTTTCAATTAGGTTCCCGACTGATAAGTGGCTAACTTCCACCCCATCAGTGTCCGGTTACCTCGATCACTGGTGGATTGTCTAGGCCCTGTTGGACCGCCAGCCTCTCATTGGCGCTCCTCAGACGGACTCCCCACCGAACAGCTATCTCACTTGGGATCTCCTCAGAATTGGGGACCCAGTCGATTACTGGGGCCCCTGCCATAGATTCAAATGCTCCGGGCCAACATGGTCCTGAAACCAGGAACAGAACACCTTGTGGCACGTGCACCCGGCCGCATTGCCGGGGGGCCGTGATGTGTGGTCACCCTGAAGGTGGGTACCACACCGGAACAAGACTGCCCCAGAAGTACCTTCCCCCAGCATGCCCCGCGAGGGAAAACCCCTCCTGATTGGCTGCTGGCAAGAGGCACTCCAGCCTGGACTCCACTGCTGCCACCTGCCGCCCCGAGGTGGAAAAGCAGAATGACCTCAGGAACACAGAATGACCTCAGGAACACAGAATGAACAGACAGTACAGCCCACCTGAAACAGAGGCCTAATTTGCACAAATCACTTGGATAAGAGCTTAACTAACTGTCTCATCCCCCTTAAATTTAGAATAGCACCTGTACTGAAAGTACACAGGCGCTACATACTTTTTTATTATTTTGGGGGGCTTTGATGAAATATCAGAGGTCCAAACAGACCCCTAATGTTTCACCTTTGAGACAGAGAAAGGGGATAGGTCTGTATCCAGTCCTCAATCTCCACCTCTGCAGCCTCAGCTGCACAGAATGAATGAACAGTAACAGCTCTGTACAGACCTTCCTGTTCATTGACAAATCAAAGCATAGTAAACACAGTTTACTATGCTTCAGTTATTTACTGTGTCCATTCAGAAAAGGAAGGCTCAAATGTGAAAGTGACTGTGTAGCCACTGATTACATTCACAGCGCCCCCTCTCATGGTTCCTGGGCTCACCCGCTTTTAACAGAAGCCCAGGACAGCACCACACGTGAGGTTTTGCTGCAAACGTTAGAGTAAAAGCAGTAAATCTAGCATAAGCGCTTCTAGGTAACTTTAAACTAATGAAATGCAAAGGCTTTTAAAGTACCCAAACATATACCCAATAGTACCCAAACAGATGTTTGGGTACCATAGTTTTTGCAATATTACAGGCACGCACAATTTTAAAACTTGAGGCGTTTGGTATCTACAGTATTTACTCAACACAATCTCCTCTTTTATATTTTAACCACAAAATATGTATCATGTGTGTTTGCATTAAAAATTAATTTAAGATATTTTTCCTTAAAATATGTTCTTGATAAACAGATGGTCACCAGTCATCTCTATGATCGTTGGAGGCCCGGGCACGATGTTATGACGTCACTCCCGGGTACCGGAATGTAAACAAAGCCGCAATCACGGCTGAAAGCATGAGATCCGTGGAGATTTTTAAATACTGAAGTTTGGCGCCATTCCATGAGTGTGCGCAATTTTAAAGCGTGACATGTTGGGTATCTATTTACTCGGCATAACTTCATCTTTCACATTATACAAAAAAAAACATTTAATTCATGAAACCGTTTTTTTTTCCCCCGAAAAAAAGGCGTTTGAAAATTTATTGCGCAAATACAGTGCGAGATAAAAAGTTGCAATGACCGCCATTTTATTCCCTAGGGTGTCTGCTAAAAAAAAAACATATATAGTGTTTGGGGGTTCTGAGTAATTTTCTAGCAAAAAAAATTATGATTTTTGCATGTAGGAGAGAAGTGCCAAAATAGGCCTGGTATGGAAGTGGTTAATGCACTGGGTTTTGTTTAATTCAAGTGAAATATTTATTTAACCTCTGTCCAGGTCATAGGTGTGCCCTGCCCGACACATTATCTCCCTGCCTAAGGCTCGATTCACATCTATGCATGTTGCTTTTGAGCATTTTTGCAGTGCTTTATGCGGTGCTTGCTGCTTTTTTCGACATGAGTTTTTAATGTGATTTTACCGCGATTTGCGTTTTTCTTTTTTCTTTTTTTTTTATAATTTTTTTCTTTTTAGCCGCCATTTTTTTTTTTTTACATTTCCTTTAACAACCAGCTATAAACAGGTTTAAAAAAATGCAAACCGCATATCAGGGATGCGGGTCCATTGAATTATTTTACATGCAAAAAGCTGCTTTTTGCGGGGAAAAAATCCCTGACCCTTTCCAAAAACGCAGAGGCAGAAAAAGGATTGATGTGAACATTGATGTCTGCAAAATGCAAAATGCATCAAAAAACGCATTAGTGTGAATGAAGCCTTAGGATTCAGAATGAGGGAGACGTGCTTTCACACTTCTTTTATAAACAGAGCTACTCAGTGGGAGATCTTTCCCATCTCCCCACCGACACACAATGATAATTCTAATGCGAACAAGGGGATTTGGGTGTGCCCAAGCACACCTGGCACACTATGTGCACACGCCTATGGTCCAGGTCTTCTTTGCTATGTCCTAATTAAAATGATTCCATCAAAAATGTATGGCATCTTGAGTCACCACATTTTTTTATTTTTTTTGGACAAGCTATTGACTTATCCTTGTCTTTGTATATAGTACATTACTGATATGCTCCAATACCCTAAGTCAAAATTCCTAAATATTTGACCCCATTGTGCTACAATTAAAGAAGGCAAGGTAGAGAAGAGGGGTGATTACATCACAATTTTGATCTTATCCACTTAGGGAACATCGGGCCAGATCCTCAAAAGAGATACGCAGACTTAACTGCTGTTCAGTCTGTGTCTAACTTTGGAAACGATCCTCAAAAGGCTTTTTCCAAAGTTAGACAGAAGATCCGGCATGTGTAATTGAATTACACTGCCGAATCTTAGGATGCAGTACCGCATCCGCCGCTGGGGGCATTTCGAGTCGAAATGCCGTTTCTAGTATACAAATTAGCACTTAAGGCGATCCACAAAGCTTTCCAGCTTCGTTTTTTCGCCGTAAGTTTTATTTTGCAAGTGTAAAACTAGGGCTGGTGTTACAAAGTGTAAACTAGTCACACCATGTAAAAGCCCATTCCAGCGACGGCATTTGGTATGCATTCCCGAGGGAGAACTCCACGGCAATTTGTAAAAACAAAACCGGCATGGGTTCACCCCCCAGGAGCATACCAGGCCCTTAGGTCTGGTATGGGTTGTAAGGAGACCCCCCTACGCCGAAAAATCGACGTAGGGGGTCCCCCTACAATCCATACCAGACCCGTATCCAAAGCACGCTACCCGGCCGGTCAGGAAAGGAGTGGGGACGAGCGAGCGCCCCCCTCCCCTGAGCCGTGCCAGGCCGCATGCCCTCAACATGGGGGGGTTGGGTGCTCTGGGGCAGGGGGGCGCACTGCGGGCCCCCCCACCCCAGAGCACCCTGTCCCCATGTTGATGAGGACAGGACCTCTTCCCGACAACCCTTGCCATTGGTTGTCGGGGTCTGCGGGCGGGGGCTTATCGGAATCTGGGAGTCCCCTCAAATAAGGGGGCCCCCAGATACCGGCCCCCCACCCTAAGTGAATGGATATGGGGTACATCGTACCCCTATCCATTCACCTGTAGGCAAAAAGTTAAAGTTAGTAAACACACAACACAAGGCTTTTTAAAATAATGTATTATTCTGCTCCGGATGCCCCCCCTGTCTTCTTTATTAGCTCTATTAGCAGGGGGGGCTTCTTCTTCCACTCTCCGGGGGTCTTCTTCCACTCTCCGGGGGGGGTTTCTTCTTCCGCTCTCCGGGGGGGGCTTCTCCGCTCTCGGGGGGTCTTCTTCCATCTTCTCCCCTCTTCCGCTCTTGACTCGGCGAACCCCGGTTCTTCTGCAGATGTCCGGTGCCTTCTTCTTCAGCGCTGGCTGCCTGCTATCTTTGTGTGTTAGCTCAATTTCTAACAGGCAGCCGGCGCGGTCTTCTGTGACGTCAGGGTCTTCTCTTCTGTTCTTCTCCCCTCTTCCGATGTTGACTCGTCGCCTGTTGTCGCTGTAATGATGGAAGCGCGCCTTGCATCCCATTTATATAGGCATCACCGTCCCATCATGCTCCGGTAGGTACCCACGTGGTGGGTGCACGTGGGTAGGCACCCACCACGTGGGTACCTGCCGGAGCATGATGGGACGGTGATGCCTATATAAATGGGATGCAAGGCGCGCTTCCATCATTACAGCGACAACAGGCGACGAGTCAACATCGGAAGAGGGGAGAAGAACAGAAGAGAAGACCCTGACGTCACAGAAGACCGCGCCGGCTGCCTGTTAGAAATTGAGCTAACACACAAAGATAGCAGGCAGTCAGCGCTGAAGAAGAAGGCACCGGACATCTGCAGAAGAACCGGGGTTCGCCGAGTCAAGAGCGGAAGAGGGGAGAAGATGGAAGAAGACCCCCGGAGAGCGGAGAAGCCCTCCCCCGGAGAGCGGAAGAAGAAACCCCCCCCGGAGAGTGGAAGAAGAAACCCCCCCCGGAGAGTGGAAGAAGAAGCCCCCCCTGCTAATAGAGCTAATAAAGAAGACAGGGGGGGCATCCGGAGCAGAATAATAAATTATTTTAAAAAGCCTTGTGTTGTGTGTTTACTAACTTTAACTTTTTGCCTACAGGTGAATGGATAGGGGTACGATGTACCCCATATCCATTCACTTAGGGTGGGGGGCCGGTATCTGGGGGCCCCCTTATTTGAGGGGACTCCCAGATTCCGATAAGCCCCCGCCCGCAGACCCCGACAACCAATGGCAAGGGTTGTCGGGAAGAGGTCCTGTCCTCATCAACATGGGGACAGGGTGCTCTGGGGTGGGGGGGCCCGCAGTGCGCCCCCCTGCCCCAGAGCACCCAACCCCCCCATGTTGAGGGCATGCGGCCTGGCACGGCTCAGGAGGGGGGGGGCGCTCGCTCGTCCCCACTCCTTTCCTGACCGGCCAGCGTGCTTTGGATACGGGTCTGGTATGGATTGTAGGGGGACCCCCTACGTCGATTTTTCGGCGTAGGGGGGTCTCCTTACAACCCATACTAGACCTAAGGGCCTGGTATGCTCCTGGGGGGTGAACCCATGCCGGTTTTTTCTTTGAAAATTGGCATGGAGTTCTCCCTCAGGAATGCATGCCGAGCGACGCTGTCATTTATTTATTTTTTTTCCCGACGCAACTTTTTTAAGCCGTCGCGATCCTCAAAACTCGGCGTAACGTAACTTCGCGCATGCGCAGTACGGCCGGCGCGGGAGCGCACCTCATTTAAATGGGACTCGCCCCATTTGAATAGGAACGCCTTGCGCCGGCGGAATTTTAGTTACACAGCCTGAAATTTCTAGATAAGTGCTTTGTGGATCGGGCACTTAGGTAGAAATTTTAAGGCAGTGTAACTTAAATGGGATTTTTTAAGTTACGCCAGGTTTTTGTGAATCTGGCCCTTCATGTATTCAATGCAAAACTACAAGGCATTCTATAAGTGGCGGCAATGCCATGTGAGTGACCCCCTGTGCTCTGTGTGCAGACGAGAAACCACTCACATAGAGTGTGCATCTCTATAGTACTGTAGCGTAGACTACTACAGTGATTATTAGCTCCCCCAGTGGCCCATGAGAAATGCATACTTACATTGTGCCAAGCTAGGCCAATGTAACTATGGAATACAGCTCAGTCCTGGAGTTCAACTTTAATTGACTTGCATTACCCAGAATACAGCAGAAGCAGTGGAAAAAATCCTATTGTATAAGGGGAATGCAAGCTCTGCTTATTAGCTGGGCTCCCAACCCCATGTAAAACAAATAAAAACACGGCTTATGAAAAAAAGTTTAAAAAAATCCATACTTTAGGCCCCGTAAACACTACCGAACATGTCTGCTGAAACTGGTCCGCGGACCAGTTTCAGCAGACATGTTCGGTCGTGTGTACGGCCGACTGGACAGGTTTCCAGCGGACATTTGTCCAGCCGACCGTTTTCCAGCGTACAAAAATTTCTTAGCATGCTAACAAACATGTCCGCTGGATGCCTGTCCGTCGGACATGTTCGGTCGTCTTTTCAGACTCACCGTACATGTCCGCTCGGCCGCCATCCATCGCATGCGTCGAAGTGATTCGACGCATTAGTGGAAGCATTGACCTTCCAGGGCCGCGTAATCATCGCGGTGACGGCAAGGCCACGTCACCGCGTATCGTGTACGCGCGGATTTCTGTCTGATGGTGTGTACAACCATCAGACAGAAATCTCCGGGTGGACGTGTCCGCTGAAAACGGTCCGGCGGACCTTTTTCAGCGGACAGTCCGTCCGTGTGTACGAGGCCTCACACCACAGCCTTCACCAGCAGGGCTATACGAGGCTCCCAAATTTCATGAAAAGATCCTCCAGCACTTGTAGGCCTATGACATAATCCTCGCGTAGGCACTATGCATGGAGGCCAGAGTGTAAGGCAAGACATTTTTAAACTTTTGCTATAATTTGTAATGCTGCATATTCACGTGGGCGCTGGGGCACGAAACTAATAAGTAGACCTTGAATTCTGATGCATAGCATGCTTTAGATCAGTGGCTCTCAACCTTTCTAGTGCCGTGACCCCTTGATACAATTTCCCAAGTTGTGGGGATCCCTAACAGAAAAATTAGTTTTGTAGCGTGGATTGTCAGCACCCAAGACAAGTAATTTGAGCCCCTAACCCACGGACATTTAGCGCTCCCTGAGTCCCTTCCACTTGTACAGTAGTAAAACCCCTTATGATCAGCTGACCTCTAGTCTCTGCCCCCCAGCCATGCCGTGAACTAAACGGCTGCAAAAAGGCTGAGTGGGCGGCCACAGGCTCCAGGGACAGCCCTGCTGGGCGGCCACAAAGAGGATGGGAGAGTGGTGCGGGCTTCAGGAACAGCCCAGGATTCGGTGACCCCTGACAAATAATCATTTGATCCCCAGGTTGAGAACCACTGCTTTAGATGATCATTCAACCCAGAGGTGATGTTCTGGATAGAAATGGTTGGGTTTTACACCAGCTTCTTAAGGAAGTTTCAACATTTTCATGCAAGGTCCACTTTAAGACATTTAAATGGCAAAAGAAATGTACTGATTTCCTTAACTGAGCATGTAAATGCTGTGTTGCAGTGACTGTATACGGTTGGGTTCACTGGACACCGTGAGGTTCTTCTTCCAGCTGGTTCCTCCAATGGGAATCCTGGATAGATTTCCGGGTGAAGACTGAGACTTTCGCAATTCCTTGGAAGCCCGAGGGCTCTTGCAGGAGGAATGGACGATCAGACTTGAGCGAGATCGCAGGGACACAAGATGGCTTACTGTGATGCAGTTCAGACCACCAATCAGCGTAACCGGAAGGACAAAGGAAACAAATGCATTGACCTAAAATGATAAAAAATAAACTTAGAATGGTCTATGGCATAGAGCAGAGGTTCCAAACTGTGTCAGTTCCTAAACTTCATTCAAATACTACAAATGGTAACAAGTCAGGCAAGTATCAAAATAGTAACACTTAAAATAGTAAAATGCAAACTGAAGTTTGTGGACCTTTGTGCTGTTCCTGGATCGGTCTAAGTTCTCAGAGTGGTGAGTACGATACCTCTTTTATTGCAGAGAACATCCATCTGGAACCATTTTTGTGGCTGACAGGGAATATGGAATAGTTAGAACCCCTGGCAGTTTTTTTCTATTTTTTTCCTCTTGTCCCTTTTTCCCATGAGCAAAAAGTAGGAGGAAATCTTGAAAAAATGAAAGCAAAAGTTTTCCTCGCCTACTGTTCAAAAACAGCAAGTTTGGACTTTCAATCACTTTCTGTCCCAATGCTAACAGTTACAAATATAAATTAAGAGACATAGTAATAAAGTGGGGACATAGTAATAATAAAAAATGTCTCTTTCCTACATAGTTTCTTTAACCCTCTATACCCCCCCCCCCCCACCCACACCGATGCGACTTGTCATGCGATTTAATAGTCACACCAATTTTGAAATTTGTTCTTGCAGTACATTTTGCAATTTCAGGTGTGACTTGCATGGACATCTTTATTTGGAAACTGGGCTAATGAGAAGTCTTATGAGGGTACCACATCCCTATAGAAAGTGCATTTTGTTTTTAGAGAAGCATGGGACTTTAAGGGTACTGAAAAAAGTATTTGAACAGAGTATATATAAAAAATGTAATTTTTATTGGTAAAAAAAGGTTTCTTTTAAAAACAACATTACATGTTCAGAAAAAGCATACTGTCTATATGACACATGCAACCACTTCTTACTCTACATGTTTCGCTCAGAGAGCTTCTTCAGGAGATTTTGACAGTGTTGCAAGGAATTTTTAAGATACTACAAAAGAAACAATAATTGTGAGAAATCTTATACATTGGTTGTAACGCGAATTCACATTGATTATATATTATTATTAAAATAACACATGCAAAATGTAGACAGCGCTATTGAAAACACCTGAGATGGTGTCAACTATAAATATATATTCAGCAAAAATGTTCATGCAATATAAAGATACAATATGAGACATTTACTATTCGTTAAAGCCTTGGTAGGCTATAAGGTTAGCAGCTGTTTGCCTTAATTGGCTAGAATATAGAGAATATATTTATTCATTTGTGTGTATTTTACCTCATCCATGAGCACTTGTTTATATAGGAACTAGGTGCTTTATTCCTGTATATCTATATATCTTTTTACATTATATATTATGATTACATAACAATTTTTGAAAATTTAAAATATATTTTGCAGATATATATGACACTCTGGAAATTAATTGCATACCAGTTGCTTTAAAATATCATTAATCTGTTGCCGATTCCTAGATAGAGTTCTTGAACCTGCAGGGAGGGACCTAACATGTGTAACCAGTAGGGGGAGCAAGAATATCTAAAAAAGAAAAAAATCTCTACAAGAAGAGATAATTAATATTTTCATAGGGGTATCTACCACAATTTCACTTGAAAAAGTTGAGCCAGAGAGTCTTCACATCCCCTTATTTAAAGCAGGGGGAAAAGAAGAGTGAAGAAGAAAAAGATGTAATATAAGCTCACAAGGATGCAAGGCAGAAAAATCTTTTCTGCACCTAAACAGACACCAGCGGATTACCTGCTGGCAGATCTAGCGTGGACCTGATTACTTAGGAATACCCAATCAGCCAAGATCCTGTGAAAAATTGACAAATCAATTGGTATCAGTCTCTAAAGTTTATGGATTAAAAAAGGATACATGTATATAAATAATTTTCATCCTCCATACTTTTCATCCTCCTCCAAATAATCATCCACACTCGGCATGGCGAAAGGCACTGAGGGTTCAAACATGATAGCCCAAATGGAATGCCCCCCATACCGGCAATCGAAGCCTGCAGAGTCTCATCATGGAGGTGGATCAAGCAAAAAGTATACTGTCGCTAAGAGGGAATAGTACTTACATATTTCAAAGATCCCACAGGATTGGTTAGGAAAGCAATGGTGGAAAAAGAAGGAAACCGGAGGAGAAACAGACACCGGTCTCTCACTGGCATAGGTTCACTGTCAGTTACAGGGCGGCTCTGCGCCGCCATTTATGGTCCCGCCTGCATCTGACATCATTGGCGGGTAGTGGGCATGTTTATGGTGCTGAAATCTCCAAGGCGGAAGTAATGTCACGCCAGGATGGCGCGATCACCAATTCCGCCATCTTGAGAAGTTCCTAAATGCCCTTACGTTACAGGGGACGGATCTGAATCCACATCACCGCCCCTGTGGGCGGGCATTATTGTTTCTCACCCAGAAGGAAAGTGCTCATAGAACACCTATCATTCTGTGGAGATGCAATAGAGAAAATGTGGGGACATGAGATTATAACGCTTGAGGGCTCTGGCTACACTAACCATGATTGACTAGACAGAGGATGGCCATCAGTGCCCGTGGCGTCCATGCGGTTACTCTTTGGTCACTACTCTCCATTCAATTAACAGCTAATTTCAGCGCATTTCAACCAATTGTTGATGCATTCCTGAAACTTTAACAGAAAAGCAGGGTACATTTATATATTACCAACTGGATTTTAAGGCACACATATTTCAGATTTCCATGTGCAGAGAGACACAACTCTCTCTACAGTATATCCCCAACTGAATATAAACAGTTACATATCAAATCACAGGCAAATTAAAAAGACAGCAGTATTAACAACAGCACAGAAAATTTGGCAGAAAGCCCTTATAGAGTATCCAAATGCAAAGATGAATGTATACATATGGAGGAACAGACTGAGAAGTTATGTTCATAGAAAATGCTTAAAGGGGTTGTAAAGGTTCGTCTTTTATTTTCTAAATTGGTTCCTTTTAAGCTAGTGCATTGTTGGTTCACTTACCTTTTCCTTCGATTTCCCTTCTAAATGTTTTTTTTCTTTGTTTGAATTTCTCATTTTCTGTTTCTCCTCAGTAAGCTTTCCACCATCATCCAAGCGGTGGAAAGTTATTTAGAACAGCTTACTGAACACCTTACTGAGGAGGAACAGGAAGTGAGAAATTCAGACAAAGAAAACAAAGAAAAAAAAGAAGGGAAATCGAAGGAAAAGGTAGGTGAACCAACAATGCACTAGTTTAAAGAAACCTATTTAGAAAATAAAAAAGAACCTTTACAACCCCTTTAAAACTGAATGCATCATCCAGTCCTGGCAGGTTCAGGGCCTCTCGTTGTAAGGCTTCATTTCCACTGGCGTTTTTACAGCCACTTTGTTTAGCCTTTTTTACAGCTTAAAAACGCCTGTCCATGTTTATTTTGTAAAAAAAAATATATATTTTTTTTTTGTGAGCTGGAGCTCAAAAACGCCGCAGTAGTAGTAGTAGAAGAAGGAAGACTGCCACTCCAGGTGAATGCAATAGGCAATCAATGTCCTCTCAGAAACTGTGGGTGCTGGCAATGCACGAAGCAAAAATGGGAGAAAAGATACAGTCCTGATCAAAAGTTTAAAGGGTCACTAAAGGAAAACATTTTTTTTGCTGAAATGACTGTTTACAGGGTATAGAGACATAAAAGTTAACTGATTGCTTTTAAAAATGATTAAAAATTGAATTGAATCTATCATATAATGTGCCTCTAGATTCACTTTCGGTTTTAAAGGACATACATGAAGTTCTGGGTGAGAGGTGAGTCGGGAAGACTCACAGAACAAAAACAAACAAATCCAGGGCAGTGTTTTGTTTTTAAAATGAATCTGATTGGTTCTGAGGAGTTTTAGACACACAGTAATGACAGCTTAGACCACCGTGAAAATCTCCCAGTATGATGGTTATAAGGAAACAGGCAACCAGGAAGTGTGGAGGTGACAGCAGAATTACAGCAACTTCAAAGCAAAAACGAACAATGAGGACATGAAACCAGGACTGCAGTAAGGTAAAGGAAGCTATTAAGCTAAAAAAAAAAATTCCTTTTAGTGACCCTTTAAGACCACTTGAAAAATGGCAAAAAATCATATTTTACATTGTTGGATCTTAACAAGGTTCCAAGTAGAGCTTCAACATGCAACAAGAAGAAATGAGAGAGAGACAAAACATCTTTTGAGCATTCAATTTAATGAAAACAACGAATAAACTGAAACAGGCTGTTTTTCAGCTAATCAAAAGTTTAGGACCACATGCCTTTAAAAGGTCAAATCTGTGCAAAGATGTGGATTCATTGTCATTTTCAAAAAAGAAAGAAAGTTTTATTCTCTGATGAGAAAAAATGTAACCTTGATGGTCCTGATGGTTTCCAACGTTACTGGCATGTGCTTAGTCGTAGTTATGACTAAGCACTAGACCTCAAAATGTGTCGGCTATATATCCCACTGCTTTCTGTATTTTTAATCCTTTTTCACCATTAAAGGCTACCTTACAAGTTTTTTCCGGTGTGCGGCTGTCCATATATCTTTTCTCCCATTTTTCAGGTGCGTGTACTATGTCTTGCTTTTTTGTTTTGATGATGGCTGTGAACCAAGTTATCTCTTAGGAATTTGGATCTCATATAGGTTATATCTGGATATGTTTTAATATATTTGGACACAGTAGGATCGGCCATCAATAAATACCAGTATTTCTGCATAATGCCCTTAATTGTTTTTGTTGTCCAGAGTATCGTGTGATGAGCCTCACTCCACTCTGTGGTTTAATGACTTTGGGACTGTGTTAGGTCCCTCTCTCCAGTTCAAGATCTCTATCTAGGAATCAGCAACAGATTAATGATGTTTTGAAGCAACTGGTATGCATTCATTTTCAGTGTGTCATTTATATCTGCAAAATATAATTTACATTTTCAAAAAAATGTATGAAATAATATATAATTGATGTGATTTCTCATTACAAAATAGTTAATATGCAAATACAGTGATACCTATTATAAATGAGGTGCCAAATGTGATATTAAACAGCGCTCAGAAAAATAAGTGAAAATGTAAATCAACAAATATAATATTGGTACAGTGACATAGTGAAAAATAAATAAATAATCCACCCTCTAAGTGAGTCAATATATAAGTGTCCAAAAATCCGTGCAAAAATTGCATCAAAAAATACCAGGTTGGCAAATAAAGTCCATAAACTGCCTAAGTGAACAAAAAAAATATATATATAAATAGTTCATAAATGGAGAACAAAGGAAAAGAAAAAATCCTTCCCGATCTTCAATAAGTGCTTTCACCACACCACAGTGACTGCGTGCTTCCACCACCCATCAGAAATGCAAACTCACCGCAACAAATGGCCTGACACTTTCGTGTTTAGGCACACAGGCTTGTTAACTGACCCCCTCAGTTTAGTTGATAGAACTCCTTCTTTTCATATAGAGTGGAGCATTCAGTTAAACAGATGGAGATCCGAAGCAAAAAGAAAACTCCAAGATAACAGCCATATGCAAATAAGAAAAAGAGAGCACAATAGTGTGATACTGTAACACAACTTTTAATAACACACTACAAATTTCCCAAAGAATGCACTCACAAAGGTAACTCTTGTTACAAGCAGTGTATAAATCCAAAAACTGACACGGTGTAAAACAAAAAATAAAGATATCCTCCAGGTGAACTAGTGGTCACAGCGGACCAACGAATAGCCCAAGTGTTACTCACAGCCCTTGTGCAGGTGTACTGGAGCTGCTGCTTAGGTAATTGAGCTGGTGGCAGATAAGACCATTCCACGTTCAAGCTTAGAAAGTTAAGGTATGCGGTTTTGACTTTAGTAATCACTCCCCGACATGTTTCATCGAAATGATTTCTTCATGGGGTTACTTACCAACTGTCTAGTGCCGCTTTATATAGTTGCCAGGGTCCTCCCTCCCCCCTTGTGTTGATGCGTGCCTTCTGATGTTAACAAGCTACAGCTGAGTGGGCTTACATTCCTCCCAGCCATGCTAACATGCAGGTGATCCGCTCATCCAATCAGAGCAGCATCATCGTCATGACGCTGTAACTGGCATTCTTCCAACGTGGTGGAGGCCCTCAGTGGCGACGTCGGTGTATTACACCACATCCCACTGCCTAGTATCGAATGTAATGTCTAACCCCGATGGTTAACCCCCTGGCTCATCATATCCCTTTTGAACAAATTTGTTCAAAAGGGATATGATGAGCCAGCTTTGAATACTATGATTGAAGACATTGCTGTTATCCCTAGAGATAAATGCTTGGAGAAGAAGGCAGAAGAGCCAAACAATAATCAACACCAATGCGGATTCCTGTCTGGGTTTCATGCCCAATATAGGGAGGTAGAGGCCATTTTTAAAAATCATTGGCACATCTTGGGTAAGGACAGACACCTTGCCGAAATTCTTCCGAGTCAACCACGATTCATCTACAGGAGGGCTCCTAATTTCGGTGATAAGGTGGTCCGTAAGATTTTAGATCCCCCAGACCAACAGGCCCTCAGAATAGATCTTAAAGGATTTTTCTCCTGTAGGAAATGCATCTGCTGTAGAACTGTACAAACAAGTAACAGGGGTAAACAACAGGTCATGAGTAGTGATGGGAAGAGTTTTTCTATTAAAGAATTTATTACGTGCAACTCTTCTTACGTAGTATACCTGATCTGGTGCCCCTGTGGGCTACTTTATGTAGGGAGAACCAAGCGGTTATTGCGGATTCGAGTGGCTGAACACCTTGCGAATATTAAGAAAGGCTTCGAGTATCATAGTGTGTCAGTCCACTTTAAAGAAAAACATAACCAAGATCCCTCGTTAGCTCAGTTCTGCGGTATTGACTGTGTGTACCCTTCGTTAAAAAGCCATTTTCCGAGGGGACTAAATATAGAACTGGATGTGAATTGCTTCATTAGCAATGCCTAAATTATGAGCAATAGATTTGAGACATGTGTTTTTACATATATAGGATGATCATGAGCTATGTTTATATAAAGGGGCCAAACAACTGGGCTACCCGTCATGATCAGAGTTTTGATGAGTGCATGCATATGGGGATGATGTAGTACACCCACTTACGTCTAAACCAGAGCATTTATTTGTTTTACTAACGTATATTTATACACATGTCATTTACAGCTCATGGCCCAGTTTAATATCTTTTTCCAGTATTCATTTTAATATAATGTTTTTAAATAATTTTAACATTTTTTAAAAATATATGTATTATTTTATATATATTTTTTATTCCTATTAATATCTTTTAACTAATATTTTTATGCATTTTCAATATGGATAACAATATCTGCAACTCTTTTATATACCATTTTTAGAATATCATTTATATTTTGTATATACACTTATTGTCTAGAGATGTGTTTGTAGATTTTAGAGTGCTATATAATATATATTTTATATATGTATACATGTCATTCATAACTATACACACCATTAATTGGCTGGCTCTTGTGCTTAAATAATGAGAGCCAATGTACTCTGTGTTTCTGAATTTATACTGCTATACTCTGTATGCATAGACCTAGAGGTAACTTGTGGTCATAGGGACATTCGAAAAGCTGACAGTCAGCAATATTTGGTTTTCATCCCTCCATTATGGAATACACTGCAGGCAGGTTGAGTGTCATACCCCAGTTTAACCATCGGGGTTAGACATTACATTCGATACTAGGCAGTGGGATGTAGTGTAATACACCGACGTCGCCACTGAGGGCCTCCACCACGTTGGAAGAATGTCAGCTACAGCGTCATGACGATGATGCTGCTCTGATTGGATGAGCGGATCACCTGCATGTTAGCATGGCTGGGAGGAACGTAAGCCCACTCAGCTGTAGCTTGTTAACATCAGAAGGCACGCATCAACACAAGGGGGGAGGGAGGACCCTGGCAACTATATAAAGCGGCACTAGACAGCTGGTAAGTAACCCCATGAAGAAATCATTTCGATGAAACATGTCGGGGAGTGATTACTAAAGTCACAACCGCATACCTTAACTTTCTAAGCTTGAACGTGGAATGGTCTTATCTGCCACCAGCTCAATTACCTAAGCAGCAGCTCCAGTACACCTGCACAAGGGCTGTGAGTAACACTTGGGCTATTCGTTGGTCCGCTGTGACCACTAGTTCACCTGGAGGATATCTTTATTTTTTGTTTTACACTGTGTCAGTTTTTGGATTTATACACTGCTTGTAACAAGAGTTACCTTTGTGAGTGCATTCTTTGGGAGATTTGTAGTGTGTTATTAAAAGTTGTGTTACAGTATCACACTATTGTGCTCTCTTTTTCTTATTTGCATATGGCTGTTATCTTGGAGTTTTCTTTTTGCTTCGGATCTCCATCTGTTTAACTGAATGCTCCACTCTATATGAAAAGAAGGAGTTCTATCAACTAAACTGAGGGGGTCAGTTAACAAGCCTGTGTGCCTAAACACGAAAGTGTCAGGCCATTTCTTGCGGTGAGTTTGCATTTCTGATGGGTGGTGGAAGCACGCAGTCACTGTGGTGTGGTGAAAGCACTTATTGAAGATCGGGAAGGATTTTTTCTTTTCCTTTGTTCTCCATTTATGAACTATTTATATATATATATTTTTTTTTTGTTCACGTAGGCAGTTTATGGACTTTATTTGCCAACCTGGTATTTTTTGATGCAATTTTTGCACGGATTTTTGGACACTTATATATTGACTCACTTAGAGGGTGGATTATTTATTTATTTTTCACTATGTCACTGTACCAATATTATATTTGTTGATTTACATTTTCACTTATTTTTCTGAGCGCTGTTTAATATCACATTTGGCACCTCATTTATAATAGGTATCACTGTATTTGCATATTAACTATTTTGGATTCTATAATTTTTAAAGCAGCAGCTCTTGTATATTTATTAATTTATTCATTTATTTTATAAATATCACCAGTGTTCACATTTATTCTCCAGCTACGCACAGTGAGGGTGGCTCACATTAGACGGCCCTTATCTCCACCCCTTTTTTTCCAGATTTCTCATTACAACCAATGTATAAATAAAAGATTTCTTACAATTATTGTTTCTTTTGTGGTATCTTAAAAACTCCTTGTAACACTGTCAAAATCTCCAGAGGAAGCTCTCGGAGTGAAACATGTAGAGTAAGAAGTGGTTTCACTTGTCATATAGACAGTATGCTTTTTAAGAACATGTAATGTTGTTTTTAAAAGGAACCATGTTTACCAATAAAATATACTTTTTTTTTTATATACTCTGTTCAAATACTTTTTCAGTACCCTTAAAGTCCCATTCTTCTCTCTAAAAAAAAATGGCATAGACATCTGTGCACAAAGTCTCAGATGCCTTCTAAGTAGCATGTAGCATGACTAAGCACTAACTGTGTGCTAAACACGTCGGCTATCCCCTTATGTGACTGTATATTTGGATTTGCATGTCCAGTTTTTATTAATAAAGACTACTTCTTCAAGTTCGATTGGAGTGCGGCTGTCCATCCATTTCCACTTTTCCATGTTTGCCTAGTGCATTGCCAGCACCTTGGATTCCTGGGAGGTTCCTTGATTTGTCTGCTAAAGATTCACCTGGAGCGGTGACTCCTTTTCTCCTTCTAAGTAGCAGCTGAAGTAGTGCCAATTTGAAACCGTACTACTTTAAGTGAAGTAGCATGATTTTTAATGTCGCAATAGATGTGACCAAAGGATTAGTCAAATGTTTTGACTAAAGAAGCACTGAGGCTACATACAGTATACAGCACTGTGTTCTGGGTTCGAGCCAAGACCTTCCAGTCTCATACCCAGAACACAATATAATCTATCTGAGCAGTGCTCAGCCATTCATTTAAAAAAAAATTTCTAGCAATGAATACAAAGCTTGCTCTGATTGGCTGAGTCAGGAAGCTTTGTATTGATTGCTGGAATACATCACTTTTGAATGGCTGAGCGCCGCTCAGATAGACTCTATTGTGTTCTGGGTATGATAGAGGAAGGTCTAGGCTTGAACCTGGATTACAGTGCAGTATGCTGTTTATACTGCACATCCAGCAGCCACACATGTCAGTGAGGGACATAGTTCAATTGGGCCAGCTTGACCTAAACGAACTATGTAAAGTGTACCAAAAGCTGGAGTTCAGCTTTAAAGCTTGTGGTTTAAAAGAAGCTCACATTTTGGAGAAGAAGCAGAAGAGCACTTTATGGCAAACTGCACCATTTCATCCCACTTATCCAGGCCCAGCAATCCATGAGGTCATTGGTTATACAGATATAGTACCCTTCTATAGTTAGGTTGTGAAGTTAAATGTACAGTAGTTCTTGGCTTCACTGTGGTGATTGATTGTTTTGGTCTGTTTGGGGCTTCCTGAGCTGAGAGTTTGATTCTTCCCACCTGCCTCTGAAAGACGTTTCCAGAGTATAGGGCAAAGACAGTCAAATGTTTAGTGTGAATATGTATCATGTCCCAGCCAATACCTGAAAAAAGGCATTTAGAAAGTGGCTAGAGGTGATAAATGTTTGGGAAGTCTTGCCAGAGTGTTCTTTTTCCTCCAGGGAGGGTTCCAATTATCTGTCCAATTCTCTGGCTACTGTCCACTGAGACAAGAAGCTGCAGTCTGGGCCTCAACAGCTGCTGGGCTGAGGGCCTGGAAAAGATTACTAGTCAATGTTTGCTGGAGGGCACTGGACTGAATCCCTGGTCTGGAGAATTATCTTGTTACCTCTCTCGGAGGAAAACTAAGTATCAGAGGTTGCTATATGGACTGCTGCTGTAGGGTCCTAGATATAATGGCCATTCCCTATTGCCTCTCGTAAAAGCTGCTATTAGAAGATTGGTGAGTTAGTACAGCTTGTCCTCCCATTTTTGTTATTGATGGTATTGATCCTGAACCCCACTCCTGTTAAAGGTCTTCAGCAATAAATACTAAAATGACATCCACCAGACTAAGCTTGAATTGTCAGTGTGCCTGGGACTGAGCTTGTATGACTGGCACCCTCTGTGCTGTTGAATTTTGGGAAGTGGGTAATACCAGGATAGGGTGCAACATGACATACCGGGCCTTTCCACATACACTGCTGTAAGAAAGAAGAATTGGGACCCTGTCTGTCATAATACTGCGATTTCAGGTTAGAAATCTGGCTTTTTAGTTTTGTGTTTTAAATGTATCCAGTGATTAGTTAAAAGAAAATTGGTTGGAATTGGTTATTGGAGTTCATGCATCCTTGCTGCCCTTTCACTATCATATTTATTAAGCTATGCTCTGTAATTAACACTAACTTCTATTTTTCCTACTCTGAGTGGAGGACAGTTTTTCACACAAACATTATTTAAAACCGGCGTGAATGAGGCAGCTGGTGCAGTAATTAATTCTGCACTTAGGAAGGTTATGTGTCATATTTGCATGTAAAAAAGCTCTTTAGCCATCTGAATTTAAAAAAAAAAGGAAGTAGGATGAGAATTTAATCTCAAGAGATAACTTGTAGGGGGAAGTAGTAGAAATGGTGATTCCTTTGTCTTATGTCAGTCACCGGCTACAGTGACATTGAGGAAAAGGCACAGACATGTACAGTCTGTATCCATGCATTGTTTTCTTCCTACTGACAGCAGCAGGATTTGTCACAATCTACCATCACAATTGAATATGCAAAAAAAAAATTACCTTTACAACCCCTTTAACATTTTGAATTCACTCTCCCTGAAAGTGGTACTAGCTGACAGAGTTAACAACTTAAAAAAACCCTTTTAGAATTCTCCCTCGGGAAGCAGAATATACAGGGATGTGGGAATTGTTAAGAGAATAAAAATCACGCACACATAGGCTGAACTGGATGGGCCTGTGTCTTTTTATCAACCTTTTAAAGTAAATATCGGGAGTAACTAACTGTAGTTTCTATGGTGGGAATTAGCATAGAGAGAGGGCTGTAGAAGTTTAGTGCTGTCGGTGCCACAGACGAGTAGAGTAGAACACTCCTATGTTCAGACCAGTATTTCCATCACTGGACCCTATAGGCACACAACCTTTGACACTCTAATGCCTCGTACACACGACCAGACTTTCTGAGAAAAAAAGTCAGACGCGCTTTTTTTTCTCGGAAAGTCTGGCCGTATGTAGCCTCCATCTGACTTTTTTTCTCGGAAGTCCGACGGACCTGAGGTAAAGAACCTGTTCTCTTTCTTTCCATCGGACTTCTGACGGACTCACGGTGGACTTTTGCACTGTAAAAAGTCCGACCGTGTGTACGAGGCATAGGTAACATCCCTCTGTTAGGAACACCTTTTTAAACAGGATATGGGGAATTCATAAAGAAAACCGTCGGCTGCCACAACAAAATGGCCTGTACTTGCAGCTGATTCATGTACTTGTAACAGCCAGGTGCATAAATTTGTCAGTGCCCAGCAACGAATGGTTGAACACTCCTTGCACTCCTTGTACTTCCTTGAAAACCACTGTGCCTGTCACACTGACAGGCTCATGGCCAAGGAGTTTTGTATTGAGGTGGGCGGAGCCTGATGGGGAACTGAGAGAGTAGTTCCCATCAGGCCCACCTAGTTGTTATTGACAGTGCATGGCAAATCTGTAGCTGTTATTCTGTCCAATAATGGTTATCAAACTTAGCCGCTGTCATGCACTGATAATCAAAAATTATGCTCACAGAATGGGGAACTAGTCTCTCAGATCCCCATCAGACCCTGTCTACCCACCAACAAAAATATCCACAACTCCCTGGTTTCCTGGACATGTCCAGGGAAGATACCTTTCTCAGTTTCTCTCCCTTCCTCAGCAGCTTGCAGAGGCTACAACTGATGAGGTAGAGGTAGCTGGACAAGTGATGAGCAGCTCTGTATTGTTAGAACAGGCATGTGGGCAGCCGGGGACAAGCCCTAATAGCACACAGCTTCTCCTGAAGACGCAGCTACTATGAGGATTCACAAAGCACTTGCCTCTAAAGTTACGGCGGCGTAGCGTAAATCTGCCGGCGTAAGCGCGCCTAAATCAAATCAGGAACAGGGGGCGTGTTTTATGTAAAATAAGCTTGCCGCTTTTTTCGTACACGCATGCGCGCGCATGCTCAGTATCACTTCGAATTTTCAAATGAAATTACGTCCGCTCAATGCCTAGACGACGTGAACGTAATTTACGCACAGCCCTATTTGCGAACGTTTTACGCAAACAACGTAAACGACGGAAAATTCAACGCTGGCCCGACGTCCATACTTAACATTGCGTACGCCTCATAGAGCAGGGATAATGTTACGCCGAAAAAAGCCTTACGTAAACAACGTAAAAAAATGCGCCGGGTGGACATACGTTTGTGGATTGGCGTATTTGCATACTCGACGTGGAAATCAATGGAAGCCCTACCTAGCGGCCAGCGTAAATATGCACCTTAGATCCGACGGCGTACTAAGACGTACGTCAGTCGGATCTAGCCCAGCTTCAGGCGTATCTTGTTTTGTGGATACAAAACAAAGATACGCTGGAGCATCCTAGAAGTTACGCGGCGTATCAATAGATACGCCGACGTAACTTCTTTGTGGATCTGGGCCATAGTTGCTAAAAAGTCTAATAGAAACTATGCTATGAAACCTCGTTACCCTAACCGAGCCACAGAGACATTGCCATGAAAAGTCCATGTTTCTCCAGCTTTCATAATCAGTTTCATATTATGTTGCAATGTATATTTGTGCTTTGCCATTCTTAGCCTGTTTTGCATGATTTTTTCAACTTTGCAACTCTTCAGTTAGTTGTGCATCACAGATACTCCCTGTTGAATCATTCTGTCAATTATTTATTCTGTTATAGCCGTTTCATTTTTCTGTCTGGAATGGGAAAGCTGAGCATTATTAAATGCACTTGAGCCTCAAATACTTAATTAGCAATGACCTTACTTTGGGTATCAAAAACTGAAATCATGTTGCCAAGCTTGTAAGTCATTGCAAAGTCATTGTTTTTGCACACTAACACGAAATTTCCCCAGTGCTCCATCCAGTTAAGCAGCACAGAAAGCTTAATTAAACTGTATCTACCGGTTTAGATTAAAAACATAAGTTGCATACAATTGCAAATATATGTTAAAACACACTGCTGCACCAAGGAACCTCAGCAAAATGTGCTCCCTAATTCTAAGTGATAAGAGCCTGACACTATATAGCAATGCATATATCGAGATCAGGCTTACCTTGTGGAGCTAGCCCTATCCTTATTGAAAGCACAGCAAAACACTAGGGCCCAGATTCACAGAGAGCAAGGCGCACATTACGCCGCTGTAGAGCAAACACCGTACGCAGGGCCGCCATCAGGAATTATGGGGCCCCTTACACAGCTTCAGGCATGGGCCCCCTGGAGCAGAGAACCGGGGGGGGGGGGTGCTGCCGCCCTGAAATTCAGAAGCAGGGGGGGGGGGGGCTGCCGCAGATTGAGAAGCGGGGGGCCCTTTACACAAAAAAAGAAGAAATAAAGAAAAAAATATATAAAAAAAGGGGGTAGCCATCTGGGGACCTCTGGGCCCTTTAATAAAAATAAAAAAGATTTATAAAAAATATATATATTTATTTATTATATTTTTTTTAAAAAGGGGGTTGCCATCTGGGGACCTCTGGGCCCTTTAATAATATATATAAATGTTTGTGTGTGTGTGTATGTATATATATATATATATATATATATATATATATATATATATATATATATATATATATATATATATATATATATATATAAAGAAATTACAAAAAAGGGGGGTTGCCATCCGGGACCTCTGGGCCCTTTAATGAAAATGAAAAAAATAAACCTCTGGGCCCTTTAATAATAAGAAAAAAATAAATAAAAAAATATATATATATATATATATATATATATATATATATATATATATATATATATATATATATATATATATATATAAATTAAAATAAACATTTATGAAAAAAAAGGGGGGTTGCCATCTGGGGACCTCAGGGCCCTTTAATAAAAAATATATATATATATATAAACAAAAATAAAAAAATAAACATTTATATAAAAAAAAGGGGGGATTTGTCACACATGGGGCCCTGGGGACCTCTGAGCCCTTTAATAATATATATATATATATATATAAAAAAATATATAAAGACAAAAAAATATATAAAGACAAAAAAATATATATAAAAAAAATATATTTTTTTTAATAAAAAAAGGGGGGTTGCCATCCGGGGCCCGATAAAAAAATATATAAAGACAAAATATATATATATATATATATATATATATATATATATATATATATATATATATATATATATATATATATATATAAAAATATATATATATAAAAAAAATATATAATTTTTTTATAAAAAAAGGGGGGTTGCCACCCGGGGCCCTGGGGACCTCTGGGCCCTTTAATAATAATAATAATAATAATAATAATAATATTATATATATATGGGGACCTCCGGACCTCTAAAAAAAAAAAATGGCCCTTTATTAAAAAATAAAATAAAAATATATAAATAAAATATTTTTTTTATAAAAAATAAATAAAAAAAGGGGGGTTGCCATCCGGGGCCTCCGGGCCCCTGGGGACCTCCGGACCTCTAAAAAAAAATTGGCCCCTTTTTAAAGGGGGTTGCCATCCGGGCCCCTGGGGACCTCCGGGCCCCTTACAGGTGTAATGCCTATACCCCCCTGATGGCGGCCCTGACCGTACGCCACGCCAACGTAGCCTGGAGAGGCAAGCATTGCATTCAGCAAGCCAGTGCTCCCAACGCTGCGCCAGCGTGGCGTGGGTTTCAAAGGTGCACGCCGGCGTAGGTGGAAGTGGGCGTGACCCCATGCAAATGAGGCGTGACTCCATGCAAAAGATGGGACGAGCACCAGACAGGTACGTATACACGAACTGCGCATGCGCCGTGGACGCATGCACAGCACCCTCCTGCGCCTGCTCACAACCACGCCGGCACAACTGCCTAAGCTACGCCGGATCACTGCGTACGCAGTGAACATAACGTACGCCCAGCCAGACACGCGTCCAACGCACAATACGCCGGCTTGTGTTCCCTGGTGCAGACCTGTGCATGTCTGTTGCCGGGTTGCACCTCATTTATGGGGAATAACTTTACGCCGGACGTACAAATTACGCGCATCTCACGTAGCATGCGCCGGGCACATGCACGTTCGTGAATCGGCATATTTCCCTCATTTGCATGTTTGAATGGCTAATCAATGGGAGCAGCACCATACGCCCAGCCTATATGTGCGCCCACCCTACGCCGGCGTGTGCAAGCTACGTCGGCGGGGTGTAGCCTGTTTTTAGGCGCATGTCGGTTCGTGGGTCTGCCGCACACATACGGCGGCGTACATTTGCACTTACGTCGGCGTAATGTGTTATACGCCGGCGTAAGTGCTTTGTGAATCTGGGCCTACAAGTCTGGGATCACTTAGGCATCTGGAATCCCCCAATGTATTGCACCAAACAAAGCAACAATGGCAGGCACGGAAATAAAATTTCAAATAGCAAAGGAAAGGTACACAAGGTTGGTGCATGTTTTTTGTTTATTTATTTTTTAATCTTGGATAGAGTAGATGCAAGACTGCTCTTAATAATTATTTACAAGGATTTTTGATCTGATTCTACAAGCAGAGTATCTACTACTATAATGCTGGTAATTGACCAGTGCATAAATATATACCTGTACATTTTCTGGCTTAAGAACCTTGCTGTGAAAACTTTCTTAAGTTTAAGAATACAGTATGTACACCCAAAACTTTTTTTATAGTGTAGTCTATTCAGTGGAATAACGTCCTTACAGGATGTCTCCAATTTAGAAGCTGACCTCAGTGCATTATTTAACTGAGCAACTAAGTGGCAAATGTGGTTTAATGTTAATAAACAGCTGGGGGAGTCAATGGGTGAGAAGGATCTAGGTATTTTGGTAGATCACAAACTTAATAAGAGCATGCAATTCCAAGCTGCAGTTGGCTTTGATCTAAACCATTCCATTGTAGCTCTGGCTGTATGTTTAGGGTTGTTGTTCAGCTGGAAGGTGAACCTCCACCCCAGTCTCAAGTCTTTTGAAGACTCTAAGGCCTCGTACACACGACAGAGTTTCTCGGCAGAATTCGGCGAGAAACTCGGTCAGAGCCGGATTCTGCCGAGAAACTCTGTCGTGTGTACACTTTCGGCCCGATGGAGCCGCCGAGGAACTCGTCGAGAAAATAGAGAACATGTTCTCTATTTTCACGTTGTTCTATGGGAGCTCTCGGCCCGCCGAGCTCCTCGGCGGCTTCAGGGCTGAACTGGCCGAGGAACTCGATGTGTTTGGCACGTCGAGTTCCTCGGCCGTGTGTACGAGGCCTAACAGGTTTTCTTCTAAGATTGCCCTGTATTTGGCTCCATCCATCTTCCCATCAACTCTGACCAGCTTCTCTGTCCCTGAAGAAAAGCATCCCCACAACATGATGCTGCCACCACCATGTTTTATGGTGGGTATGGTCAGGGCCGTCTCAAGAGTATCATGGGCCCCTGGGCAAAGTAATGCTCTGGGGCCCCTGGGCAAAGTAATGCTCTGGGGCCCCTACAATGGAGACAGTGCAGGTAAACAGACATCAAGTAGGTAGGAGGCAGACAAGCGGAGCTTCCCCTTTTGGGTGGAGCTCCGCATTAACTACATGAACAATCATTCTATACGGCAAAGAAACAGTGGGAAAATACTACATACATAAAGTAACAAAGCTGTCCTGTGCATATTATATATCTGCTAGATTGATGCCTCCCCAGCACTCTGACCCCTTAACATCTCAGAAATCCCCCCGGCACTCTGACCCCTCTACACACAAGATATCCCCCAGCACTCCCAATTTCGGGGCAGCATGGGCTCAAGGACCAGCTGCTTTGGGGAAAGTGCAGGGGCCCCCATGCCATGCAGCTGGGGCCCCTGGGCAGTGCCCAGACGTGCCCTCTCATTAAGACAGCCCTGGGTATGGTGTGTTCAGGGTGATGTGCAGTTTTAGTTTTTCACCATACATAGCGTTTTGCTTTTAGCCCAAAAAGTTAAATTTTGGTCTCATCTGACCAGAGCACCTTCTTCCACATGTTTTCTGTGTCCCCCACATGGCTTCTCGGAAACTGCAAACAGGACTTCTTTCTAGGTTTCTTTCAACAATGGCTTTCTTCTTGCCACTCTTCCATAAAGGCCAGATTTGTGGAGAGCACCACTAATAGTTGTCCTGTGGACATATTCTCCCACCTGAGCTGTGGATCTCTGCAGCTCCTCCAGAGTTTCCATGGGCATCTTGGCTGCTTCTCTGATTAATGCTCTCCTTGCCCAGCCTGTCAGTTTAGGTGGACGGTCATGTCTTGGTAGGTTTGCAGTTGTGCCATACTCTTTCCATTTTCAGATGATGGATTGAACAGTACTGTGTGAGATGTTCAAAGCTTGGAATATTTTTTTATAACCTAACCCTGCTTTAACCACTTGACCACTGGGCACTTAAACCCCCTTCCTAACCAGACCAATTTTCAGATTTCGGTGCGCTCACAATTTGAATGACAATTACTCAGTCATACAACATTGTACCCATATGAATTTTTTGTCCCTTATTTTAACGCAAATAGAGCTTTCTTTTGGTGGTATTTAATCACCGCTGTTTTTTTTTTTTTTTTGTGCTATAAAGACTGTAACAAAACACAATTGTGTTTGTTTCTGTTATAAAATTTAGCAAATTAGTCATTTTTCTTCATAAATTTTAGCCAAAATTTATACTGCTAAATATCTTTGGTAAAAATAACCCAAATTGATGTATATTATTTGGTCTTTGTGAAAGTTATAGAGTCCACAAGCTATGGTGTCAATCTCTGAAAATTAGTCACACCTGAAGTACTGACGGCCTATCTCATTTCTTGAGACCCTAACAAGCCAGAACAACACAAATACCCCTCAAATGACCCCTTTTTGGAAAGTAGACATTCCAAGGTATTTAGTAGAAGGCATGGCGAGTTTTTTTGCGTTGTAATTTTTCCCCACAATTCTTTGAAAAAACAAGATTTTTTTTCTTTTTCTTTTTTTCCTCAAAATTGTCATATTAGCAGGGTATTTCTCACACACAGCATATGCATACCACAAATTACACCCCAAAACACCATACATACAGAGGCCCAACATGCAGGGAGCACCCTGAGGCGTTCTGGAGCATAGATTACACATCTAAGACTACCTCTTAAATTTTTGAAGGCCTTGGAGCACTAGGACAATGGAAATAAAAATGAAAACACCCTAACGTATAATCTATAAGGCATAATGAGTCTTTTGAACGTATCATTTTTTTCTAAACGTTTTTGGAAAATGTGGAAAGAAAATGAAAACGCATTTTTTTTACACAAAGTTGTCCATTCATACAATATTTCTAACACAAAGCATGTACATACCAAAAATGACACCCCAAAATAGATTCTCCTACTCCTCCTGAGTATGGTGATACCACATGTGGGAGACTTCCACAGCCTGGTCACATACAGAGGCTGAGTATGGCTGGGAATGGCTGAGTATGGCCGTGCTGCTGTCAGCGGCCATTTACTGTAATCCGTGATGCACCGGATCCTCTGTATCTGGAGGTCACGGACACTCCCATGTGCCCGCCCCAGGGGGCGCACGGGAGCGCGATTCAGGGAGGACGTCAATGTATGCCCTCCCAGAGTAATCGAGGCCGTGCTGTAGCCGTCATTCGGCTATGGCACGCTCGGTAAGTGGTTAAACTTCTCCACAACTGTATCCCTGTCCCATCTGCTGTGTTCCTTCGCCTTCATGGTGCTGTTTGTTCCTTAAGGTTCTCTAATAAACCTCAGAGGGCTTCACAGAACATCTGATTTATACTGAGATTAAATTGGAAAATGTCAAGGGCTATGAATACTTTTTCAAGGCACTGTATATGATGCACTATCCTGACCACTCTGTATGGTGGGAGTGCAAAAGTAAGAAGTTTGCAAAGTACATAACAGCATAAACATTTATGCAGTCAGGAGTATGTAATGAACAGCACAGCTGTTTGAATAGCGCCTATTGAATCTGCCAACGGCCATTTGCTGTCAACCACAAGGGAGGGCGGACCTGATGGGGAACTAGTCTTAGGCCCCGTACACACGACCGAGTTTCTCGGCAGAATTCAGCCAGAAACTCGGTCGGGAGCTGAATTCCGCCGAGAAACCCGGCCGTGTGTACACTTTCGGCCGAGGAAGCCGACGAGGACCTCGGCGAGGAAATTGAGAACATGTTCTCTATTTCCTCGTTGTTCTATGGGAGAACTCGGCCCGCCGAGGTCCTCGGCGGCTCCAGGACTGAACACGCCGAGGAACTCGATGTGTTTGGCACGTCGAGTTCCTCGGCCGTGTGTACGACAACAAAACTTCTCAGCTGCTGTGCCTGTTTGTGTGATGAGACAGTGGCCTGAGAAGAAGGTCACAACCTTGAGCCTGAGCTACACTGAGGATGGAGTGTCTGGTATGGACTCCTGCTGGCCACCTCCTATGACAAAACCATGTACCTGTTTCAGACAGGTACGTGCATTTGTTACAGGCACCAACATTTGCAGTGAACAGGTAAAATGTCTACAGCACACTTCATGAAATCCAGAGAGTGGGTGGCAGGATTTGGAATTTAAATTATGGGCCCACATGTGGGCAACCTCTGAATGGCGGTACCCCATTGGTACCGCCATTATGTTATTTTGCTTCAACCTGAAATATCACTTCTTTTACTATATCGTATTATGCTTATGTTCCAGCATTAAAAATGAGCTGCTTTATTTTGTCAAGTGCATTACTCTGTTAATATCACCATTAAAAGCCATTCCGTTCCTGCATTAACAATTATCTGCTTCATTTTGTCAAATGCATTATTCTGTTAATATTCGAATTAAAAGCCAGAGGCTTTTCAGAGGTGTTAAAACATCAGATGTATAGTGAATCTCTGCAGGTACTGTAATTGGTAATTCCTAGAACAGTTTAAAGCTGGTATTGGTTTTCAAGAGGTCTCACGTGAGAGATTGCTGCAGTCTGGTTTTAGGAGTTGAAACAATAAAATATGACCTGTAAGAAGGTGGATGATAAATGTTTATGTTTTATTAAAAAAAAAAAAAAATCTTAAATGTTCTACTGCTTTACAGTTGATGTACCATATGTGGTTTGATTTTTGTTATGTTATTGCACTGTGCAGTTGTGTTTGCTCTGCTGAGGTGGTTCTTCTTGGGAGGTAAGGGTTAACGTTTTAGGAACGTATTGCCTTATGCACGGGCAAACACATCGATTGGAAGGGAACTACCTCTCAGGGGCGCCATAGTTGGTAAGATGGTTCCAGGTCTCCCCAGTTATGGAAGATATTCTGCTAAGGATATGAATTACTTTTTGCACTTAAAGCGAAGTTCCACCCATTTAAAAGTGTAGCTGCTGACTTTTAATAAGCAGACACTTACCTGTCCCACGGTCCAGCGATGCGGCCACACAAAGCCTGGATTCTCTTCCCCTCTTCTCTGCAGGGCCAGCATTGCAAGTGTGGGCACCCAGCTGTGGCTTCACAGCGGGGCGCGCACTGCGCATGCGCGAGCCGCGCTGTGCATTATGAATGGCCGTGCAAACTTCAGGGAGGGAGGGGGGAGAGATGAACTTCCTCCTGGTGCCACGGGGAGGAAATTCATCTGGGAGCTGGGTACCTGTGAAAACTAGGTAGCCCCCCAAAAAAGAAGTGACATGCCAAATGTGGCACGTCCGGGGGTCACGAGTACTTAAAGCAGAAGTTCCATTTTTGGGTGGAACTCCGATTTAACCACAACCTTTAGGAGCCCATCTGGGGTTCCAAGGATATGAACTTATGAATGGACCTAAAGTGTTAGTTCACCTTAAAGCGGATGTGCCACTAAACAAATATATTAAAAGCCAGCAGCTACAAATACTGCAGCTGCTGACTTTTAATATAAGGACACTTACCTGTCCTGGAGTCCAGCGGTGATCGCAGCAGATGACGAGCCGATCGCTCGTCACCCTGCTGCTCCCCCCTCCATCCACGGTGAGGGAACCAGGAAGTGAAGCGCTCCGGCTTCACTGCCCGGTTCCCTACGGCGCATGCGCGAGTCGCGCTGCGCCCGCCGATTGGCTCCCGCTGTGTGCTGGGAGCCGAGTGTTCCCAGCATACAACGGGGGACGGACGGGAAGCGAAGAAAAAACCCGTCTTTTGCCCGTATCGTAGGGCCGGAAGTGGGTGCAGATACCTGTCTGTAGACAGGTATCTGCACCCCCCTCCCCCCTTAAAGGTGTCAAATGTGACACCGGAGGGGGGGAGGGTGCCGATCAGCGGGACTCCACTTTAGAGTGGAGATCCGCTTTAACATGCCTCCGGTCTCCACTGTACTTGCCTCCAGCAAGACTGAGCTGTCTGAGCTTTTGCAAGTCGCTCCACCAGTCTGGAGATTTCTCTACACTCCATCCAGTGCTACAAGGACAGAACAGATGGATTCCACTTCATCAGCACGGTCACATGGAATTTAAAAGGACTTTCACAAGGCATGACTACCTCATGGCAAAAGGGGCACCAGGAGAATAAATAAGGAGCACTGAGCACTGAGAAGATTATGTACAGAAATAGGTATTGAAGACATCTTTGTTGATTTGTTCTTTTGTTCACTTAAGTAAATGTTTATTTTTATTCAACTTGTCCTGGTCTGAAGTTACTTGAGGACAGTTCTAAAGGGTTACAATGCATGTATGGCATTGGAGAATAGGAATGAGCTTCATATTCGAGTTGAACTCACATTCGACTCGAACATCGTATGTTCGATCGTTCATCGAATTACGAAAGTTTTGGGCCGTTCGCGACAAATTTGAGTGGCGTGTCATGGCCCATAATTCACTGCGGCATCGCAGTGCATTGCTGGCTGATGATTGGCCAAGCATGCACCATGACCCGCATGCTTGGCCAATCACAGCGTGCAAAAAACAGAGAGCCATAATTGGCCAAAGCAAGGGTGGCTTTGGCCAAATATGGCTCAGGGAGTTTAGTACACGCCCCATGCTATATAATGCTGCATGGAAGTCGGCCTTGTGTAGTGTGTTGGTGGTTTACAGAGAGAGACAGAGAGAGAGAGAGAATTTCATTTTTTGGAGTTAGATAGAGCAGGCAGGCAGGCTAGTCAGAGTTACAGTGTGTAGAGGATATATATGTATCCCAGGTGTTGTATATATATTTATACACTGTATTGAGTTTAGCTAAATCCGCTCTTCCTAATTTACTGACAGGCAGGCAGGTGATTGTGCTAGCTGAAGTATTTTCACGTGGTGTACTGTCTGTGTCCTCTGTACAGTGTGCACCTAAAGCTACGTCAATAGATTTTAGAGCTGCACGATTCTGGGAAAAATGAGAATCACAATTCTTTTGCTTAGAATGAAAATCACGATTCTCTCACGATTCTCAAAAAAAAGCATGGTGGTTTTGTTAGCATGCATTTTTGTTATTTTTTTTAAATTTTATTTACACACACATTATATATATATATATATATATATATATATATATGTGTGTAAATAAAATAAAAAATCACAAAAATACATGCTAACAAAAGCACCATGCATTTTGATGCAGCCGCATTAAAAAATAAAATAAAAAAAAGACCCATGCACTTTGGTGCTATTGAGGGGTGGCAGGCAGTTCATTCTTAAATTAATAGGCTGTTCTGCAGCAAGGCACATACTCTAATGCATCACATAGATGTGAAGTTGAACCTTTAAAACACAGTCAGGAGGCATCAAAAACCACAGCAGTGATAGCTGATAATAGCATGGTTTGTACAATGTCACTACAGTACTAGTGTTGCTCACGAATATTCGCATTGCGAATATTCGACTCGAATATAGCATATTCAAGAAATCGCGCTATATTTCGAATTTCGCGGTGAATATTCGCAATTCCGAATATTCGCATTTTTTCAATTTGATTTTTAAAACAGATCACATCCTATCGACGTCTAAAAGCATTGCTGGTATGATTAGAGACCCTGGGCCGAGTAGCTAAGCTGAGGCGATCCTTTTATGTTGCCAAATTGAAAAAAAAAAAATTGCGATTTTTCTCTATTGCGAATGCGAAAATGATTGCGAATTTTCGATAACTGTGGTAGGAGAACTCTGATTGTCTCTGATGCAAAAGGGGGGGGCTTTGTGTATGTGTATGTTATGAATATTTGTATGTTTGATATTATTATTTTTTGTAAGAAGGAAAAAATTGCGCATACCTTAAAAAAGGGGAGAATACAGCAGCAACTCAAAAATGTTATACAACATAAATTAATACAAGACAGAAAATGGAGTCGCTCTACAAGAATAAAAAATATGTCTAGTGACAAGACATGTGGGCAAATTATAAAATAAGCAAGCGCAAATAACTTGTGAAATACACAGTGAAACAAATATATAAAGAAATATAGTCCCAATAATAGAAAAATAATCTTTCATAAAAATGTCTTTGATATGTGAAGTGAAAAAAAGTCCAAAGCATGCAGCATGAACGTGTTCAATCTTCAAGGTGTTTGATTGACAAACGGCTGTGACAGATGGATAGAGTAAAGAATCATCACCAATGCAAAACACTTTTTATTTTCTATTGTAAAATATCACGAATATTCTGAGCCAATCAGAGTGCTCCTTCCGCATTTGCCGAATATTCGCAATTATTTTGTATTGTAAAATATCAAGAATATTCTGAGCCAATTAGAGTGCTCCTTCTGCATTTGCCGAATATTCGCAATTATTTTGTATTGTAAAATATCAAGAATATTCTGAGCCAATCAGAGTGCTCCTTCTGCATTTGCCGAATATTCGCAATTATTTTGTATTGTAAAATATCAAGAATATTCTGAGCCAATCAGAGTGCTCCTTCCGCATTTGCCGAATATTCGCAATTATTTTGTATTGTAAAATATCACGAATATTCTGAGCCAATCAGAGTGCTCCTACAGCATTTGTCGAAATTGCGCAATAAATATCGCATTCGCATGTTGCGATATTTCGATAAAATATCACGAATATTCTGAGCCAATCAGAGCGCTCCTCCAGCATTTCTCGAAATTGCGCAATAAATATCGCATTCGCATGTTGCGATATTTTGATAAAATATCACGAATATTCTGAGCCAATCAGAGTGCTCCTACCGCAGTTATCAAAAAATCGCAATTATTTTCGCATTCGCAATAGCGAAAAATCGCAATCATTTAATTTCGATAAAATATCACGAATATTCGAATTTAGCGAATATATCTCGAATATTCGAATATATATTCGAGATATATCGCGAAATCGAATATGGCATATTCTGCTCAACACTATACAGTACTACCCTACCTCACTGCGCACTCAGTGCTGTGCTCCTCGTTTCCCAAGGCAAGCGTGAGACACTGTCTGTGTCTCTGCACCACCCATGGCCAGTGGCGCGCCGCGTCACTCATTGAACTGACGTCAGTTCCGGTTGCTGACGTCAGTTCCGATATCCGCCTTTTGCGTTCCATTTTGGTTATGTGGATTAACCGGCGGCTACATATAAAGATCACGGGTCATCCCGCATGTAGAACGCGAGGGGGGGGGGGTTAATCGAGATTGCAATATTCTTGCGATTAATCGTGCAGCTCTAAAAGGCAGGGATCTTCTCATATTAATACCACAGGCAGGGGATCATTCTGCAAGTATTTTCACGTGGTGTGCTGTGTCCTCCACAGTGTGCACCTAAAGCCACGTGAATACAATTGCTGTTGTTGCCAAATTAATATCACAGGCAGTGGCTGATCAGCAAGTATTTTCACTGTGCCCATTCCTGCGCCCACCAAGTCCTACTTGCAAACGGAAGGAGACAACAGGAAGTGAGAGGAAATCTACCCCTAGGAAGGGAAATTCTCTTCTTAAGAGGTGTCTCCTGTCCACTGATGCTTTATCACCAATCCTTGTTTCACTAAAAAAAAATATTTTTTCAAAGAATCATTTGTCATTAGGACAGAAAGTGAGGTGCAATCTTCTGAACAGATGCGCACAGACAGCAAAACAAATGTTACAGGGGTAATAACGACGGCGTATCTCCGGATACGCCGTCGTATCTCTGAGTGTGCGGGATCGTAACTATGCGACTGATACATACGTAACAATCAGTTAAGCATAGATTTCCATAAGATCCGACCGGCGTAAGTGTCTTTCACCGTCGTATCTTAGGCTGCATATTTACGCTGGCCGCTAGGTGGCGCTTCCGTATATTTACGCAATGAATATGCTAATTAGATAGATACGCCGATTCATAAACGTACGTCTGCCCGGCGCATTTTTTTACGTCGTTAACGTTAGGCGTTTTCCGGCATAAAGTTACCGACTACTATATGAGGGGTATCATATGTTAAGTATGGACGTCGTTCCCGCGTCGAGTTTTGAAAAGTTTACGTCGTTTGCGTAATTCGTTCGCGAATAGGGCTGTACGTAAGTTACGTTCACGTCTAAAGCAATGACGATTTGTGGTGCAATTTCGAGCATGCGCACTGGGATTTTTTCACGAACGGCGCATGGAAAAAAGTCTGATGGGGCCCACACACGATCGGAATTTCCGATGAAACAAGTCCATCTGACTTTTTTAATCGGAAAATCTGATCGTGTGTACGTGGCATATGATGCTCAATGTCAGCACAAGTGCATGCAAAACACCAGATTGGCTTCCAGTCCTGCATCCCATTGTCCCAGGCTGAATGCCCCCACACAGGGGATTCTAAATAAAGGTCAGGTTCTTACACTGCTTGCATTAAAATATATTTAAAGTGTATATCCAGCCAAAGGTTTGCAAATTAGTATTGGATAGAATTTGGGAGGATTAGAACCCCTGTTGGTTCTTATGGCTGTCTGGGTCTTCATTAAAGCAATTTTCTCCCAGTTAGTGTCTTGATGACAGCGGTTTTACCAGACAGGGATTAAGGGAAAATCTGCAAAAGGGACACAGACAGAAAAAAAAAGCTAAAGCATAAAATGGGCAATTACAAGGGGTCTACTTAAAGCGGGAGTTCACCCGAAAAAAATGTTTTAACATTAGATTGGGCCTAATTACGGGAAGCAGAATCGGGTGTTTTGTTTAAAATCAATGCAGTACTTACCGTTTTAGAGATAGATGTTCTCCGCCGCTTCCGGGTATGGTCTTCGGGACTGGGCGTTCCTATTTGATTGACAGCCTTCCGACGGTCGCATACAGCGCCTCACGAGTTGCCGAACGTCGGTGCGGCTCCATACGGCGCCTGCGCACCGATGTTCGGCTACTTTTGGAAACTGGTGACGCGCTGTATGCGACGGTCGGAAGGCTGTCAATCAAATAGGAACGGCCAGTCCCGCAGCCCATACCCGGAAGCCACAGAGAACATCTATCTCTAAAACGGTAAGTACTGCATTTATTTTAAACAAAACACCCGATTCTGCTTCCCGTAATTAGGCCCAATCTAATGTTAAAAAAATGTTTTTGAGTGAACCCCCACTTTAGAGTTCAATGTATTTTTATTTTTATTTTCAAATTTAACAAACATAACAACGTCAACAGCCGAGTCTTAAACCCAACATAGGTTTACCCGATAGAAAAAGAGAAGAAAAAAAAAAAGAAAATGTTTGTTATAAATGTTATGAATTACATTCAAATTACCGTAGCAATGTTTGGAGAAGAAAGATACATAGAAATAAATGTTAAATAGGCACATATATGGATAATACCTGGTAAATTCTAGCCAAACATGAAATTGAAATTAGGGCCATCCGAGTCCCGACTGCCCCTCTGGGAACCTACTGCAGCCGAGACTGGGGCGGCAATATCTATATTATTTATATAGTCATGACTCGGAGAGAAAACCAAGAAACAAATACATCGTTGTCTGGGAACCAGGTCAAAATACCAAGCCCGCAGACAACAGATAAGAGAAAAAAAAAAAGTGGTCGATTTAGTTTAATTAACTCTAAGTAGAGGCCACATAGCAAAAAATAGAACAGAACTAATAATATGTGCTAGAGTCAAAAAGAAAAGGCTAAAAAGGAAAGCAAGAAAAGAAAAGAGAAAAGAAAATAGAAAAAAAGAGAGGGGGAGGGTAGGGAAGGGGAGGGGAGGGGGAGAAGGAGTCGGCATCTTCCGGTTCAAGACTACCTTTCAACCTAATGAAATGGTGTGTAGGGCGACTTTTTTTTTTTTTTTTTTTTAATAATTCACAAAGAGTTAAGGTGAGCTCAGCCTAGATTTTAATCTATCCGAGGTACTGTATTGTTTCCATACATTCCAAGTAGAGAGAAAGAGATTTGGCATGCATTTCCTCCATGAGCATAATATTATTCATCTCGCTTACCCATTCAACCAGAGTCGGGGGGACAGCA
Organism: Rana temporaria; assembly: GCF_905171775.1. Classification (NCBI taxonomy): domain Eukaryota; kingdom Metazoa; phylum Chordata; class Amphibia; order Anura; family Ranidae; genus Rana; species Rana temporaria. The sequence goes on from NC_053492.1 coordinate 79,730,654, forward strand.
GATCTCCAATGTCTGGAAATCAACTGTCTGCCAGCACTGACACAGAATTTCAAAAGGGTATGATTTTCAAACTTAAAGGAACCGGGAAGAATGGAAAGCAGGGCTATAGAAGGAGAAGGGGTTAATATTTTATCATAGAGGTCTCCATATATCTGAAAAATCTTTTCCCAGAAAGGGCGAATTTGGTCACAGTCCCACCATGTATGGTAATATGTACCAATATCATGATTGCATCTCTAGCAGGAGTCAGAAGCAGAAGGAAACATGATCTTGAGGGTAACTGGGACGCGATACCATCTAGCCAATACTTTGTAATTTTTTTCTTGAGCGTAACTCGAGATGGAAGACTTGTGTGTATAAAAAAAAGATTTACGCCAATCTGCCTCACTGATATCTTTGCCTAAGTCCTCCGACCAAGCTGCGGCAAACCTGGGTAAGAAGTTATGTGTATGACCCAAGATCAATTTATATATCTGGGATAGGGTGTGTAGCGGAGTGTGGGAGGCCGAACATAATTGCTCAAAGTCAGTCAATGGTCTATGGACCTGGCCACTTTCATGAAGCGATTTACAGTATGTTAAAAGATGTAGTCGTGTAAGCCAGGTCACGCGAGAAGAATTTATGGGCTTAGATGTGATAAATGTCCCCGACAAGGCATTCAGGTAGCAGTTAGCAGTAGGCCATGAGTCTCTCTTATAGTTATCTATTGTCGAAATACCTCTACTTTCCGGCAAGGCTGAGTTATCGAACAATGAAGTCAGAGGCCCCGGGTCAGTAGAAAGAGCATATGCCTCTCTCTTCCTATACCAGATATCCAGGGCGTCTAAAGTCAAAGGAGACAGCCCTTTAAAAGACCGGTATATCTTAGCATACCCCCATAATAAAGCCCTGATGTCTACAGGGGATAGATCTTGCTCCACCATAGTGGAGACTTTATAGAGGGGGCGGGGAAACCACTCTAGAACGCGAGAAAGTACTGCGGAAGTGTGGTATAGTTCGAAATCAGGAAGGGCTGTTCCTCCACTAGTAATAGGGGAGCATAAAAGTTTATGTTTTAGCCTTGGGGGATTTCCTCTCCAGACAAACCGGATGGCCATTGATCGGAGTGAACGAAAGAACACAGAAGGCAGCGCTATCGGGAGTGCCTGAAATAGGTATAGTGTCTTGGGCAGGACGTCCATTTTCAAAACATTCATACGCCCAAACCAAGATATGGGAAGGTCTATTCGGTCCTCCATAAGACGTCTTAATTTTGTTAAAAGAGGACAGTAATTTAGGGTATAAACCTCCGATAGTTTTGCAGGAATGGCTGTTCCTAAATAAGAAATAGAGCTCTCCCTCCATTGAAAAGAAAAATTAGTTTTTAGAATATTGAGAATTGGTTGAGGTAGTGATATATTTAAAGCTTCCGTTTTAGATAGATTTAATTTATAATTACTAAACCTACCAAACCTGGCCAATTCCTGCAAAATAGACGGAATACTTATATGGGGATGGGTTACATAAAGAAGCAGGTCATCTGCATATAGGGATAATTTACAGTTGGAGGATGGTGTTTGTATACCTCTTATACTAAGGTTTGTTCTAAGTGCCTGGGCCAGGTGCTCTATGACTAACACAAAAAGGAGAGGGGATAAGGGGCATCCTTGTCTAGTGCCATTCCCGATTGGCACCGTGCCTGACTGAACGCCGTTCACCAGCACAGTGGCTTGAGGGGACGTGTATAGTGACATAATGCGAGATAGCATCTTAGGTCCCAACCCTATCTGAGTGAGTGTTGCTTGCAGAAAAGGCCAACTGACCCTATCAAATGCCTTCTCTGCATCACAGGAGAGAAGGCACGCTGGTATCTGATGGGTTTGAGCATAACTAATCAGATGGAGAGTCTTGGTGGTGTTGTCCCTGGCTTCACGTCCAGGGACAAACCCCACCTGGTCTCCGTGCACGATGTTTGAAAGGAATGGCGCCAGGCGGTTTGCGAGAATTTTTGCAAATAACTTTAGGTCGATATTCAGGAGGGATATCGGCCTAAAGTTAGAGCACTGGGAATGATCCTTGCCTGGCTTGGGGATAACCACTATCTGTGCCAGTAAAAGAGAAGGAGACGGATGACATTGTTCACTAATAATATTGAAGGCTTTCGCTAAAAGAGGAGCTAGTTGTTTTCCAAATGTTTTATAAAAGCGGGAAGTGAACCCGTCCGGGCCAGGACTTTTACCATTTTTTAGTTCTTTGATGGTGGATAAAAAATCAATATCAGTAAGTGGTTGTTCTAGTTCATCGGAATCCATTTTTGTGATAGGTGGAAGTGAGGTTTCAGTGATATAGGCAGACATGTCCGGTAGTAACCCGCTATGGTCCGATGGAGATAGAGGGGTCTGGGGAGGAAGGTTATAAAGATCTGAATAATATTGGCGGAATTCCTCTGCTATAGCGGAGCTAGCCGTCAGTTTACCCTTACTCGTGGAGGAAATGAACGGGATATGTTTCCTAATCTGGGGCGAATTTAGTACCTTTGCCAATCGTTTACCACACTTGTTCGCTTGGGAATAATATGAAAATCGTCCTTTGTCTCTAGCCACCAGAGATCTGTCGGAGATAATCTGTAACAGATCCCGACGAGCGTTGACCAAATCCACATTTTTTGATGCATCAGGGGAACGCTTGTTTGAATCCTCCAAAGAAGCGATAATCGCCAAAAGGCGATTAGTGTCTGCTTGGCGTTTTTTTTTTAATCTAGAACCGTGTTTAATAAACGTGCCTCGCAGAACACATTTAAGTGCTTCCCATTTTATAAGTGGATTAGTGTCATCGTTTGTATGATCAATGATAAAATTTGTGATAGTCTGAGTAATATCGGCAATACAAACTGAGTCTAACAATAAGTTGTCATTAAGCCTCCAAGAGGTTTTAGGTTTATGAAAAGGTTCTTTTCCCAAGGTCATGTGAATAGGTGCATGGTCTGACCATAATATAAGGCCAATCGAGGTAGTAGGGGAAAAATCCAACAGCGACTGGGATATAAATATATAATCCAGTCTGCTGTAGGATAAGTGTGCGGGGGAGAAGTATGTATAGTCCCTGGCAGAGGGATGGAGTACTCTCCACACGTCTACCAGGGAGAGGTCCAAAAATAAAGTGCGCAACTTGGTGATGGTGGCCAAAGAAAGTGAGGACTTACCATTTGATGTATCTAAGCGGGGTATTAAAGCAACGTTGAAGTCACCTCCAAGAATCATGTTGGTTACGCTGAACTTCCTCAGGCGGGAGAGCATGGAGGTAAAAAATGGCAACTGGTCCTGGTTAGGAGAGTATACATTAATCACTGTATATATGACTTTCTTGTAAGACAATTTTAGAAAAATAAATCTTCCAGCAGGGTCTATATAGGAATCTAAAATGTCTGGCGTGAAGGAAACATGAAAAAAAATGGAGACCCCTTTAGACTTCGATATAGGGTTAGTACTATGAAGCCCAGTGGGATATTGTTTATGAAAGAATTTAGGAATTGAGCCTAGTCTAAAGTGGGTCTCTTGTAACAGGAGAATTTGTGTATGGAGTTTATGAAAGTGATACATAATTTGTCTTCTCTTTTCCGGGGCATTCAGGCCTCTACAGTTCAGAGAGGACACAGTTAGATAAGCCGGAGAAGCCAGAGGAAAAGAAAAAACTCATCACATGACCGATGCTTTCTTACCGAAAGGGGGTATGCCGACTCCAGGGTAACGAAGGGGGTAGGATAGGGGGAGAGAAGAAAGGAGAAGAAAAAATAGGGCCTAAGTGGCCAATCTAACATTGTTGCTAACAACATTTCAGCCAGTCCCATATGGGGAGCTGAGAATCCTAAATGGGGTACCGTTATCCTCACACAGAGAGGGAGACAACCCACACACACCGCCTAAAAAGAAAAAAAAAAAGAAAAAAAAAAAAAAAAATACAAAATCTGATGCATTACAAAGTATGATGCCAACAGTAGCAAATGTTACAACAAATACTACAAAAGTGGGATTGTAACCCAAGTTTTGATGGTTATCACGTCACCACATAAGTGAGGTGGTAACCTAGACAATAGTAGTCGTCACTTCACCCCAGAGGAGGCTTAGATGTCTGAGCTCGGGGGGTTCGTGCTTTCTTAGATTGAGTCTTCCAGATAGAGGGAAGCTGGAGTCTCGGGGGTACAGCCCGCAAGGGCCAGTCCAATATGGCGATCTGGGGTAGTTCAAGTGTTCCTACAAACTTAGGGAGATCTTCCAAAGTACGAAAATATGCAGATTTGCCCTCATGGAAAGCGGTTAACTGGAAGGGGAACCCCCAGCGATATTTAATATGTTTAACACAGAGGGCTTCGGTTAGGGGCTTTAATGCCCGGCGTAAGTCTAAGGTTAGTTTTGAGACGTCTGGTAAAAGATGTATTTGAATTTCGTTAAAATGAATGGATTCCTGCTTGCGGGCTGCTTGCATAATAGCATCTTTAACTGCATAAAAATGAACCCTGCAAATCACATCTCTAGGGTGTGAACCCCCACTTTAAAAGAAAATTTGCATTGCCATTCGTCCAACGAATCTGCAAAAATTTATGTTCTTTAAACGATTTTCTCCTCTGAACAAATGTTCTTTTATTATGGACAATACCTCATTATGACCTCATTATGACCATTAGATGCAGCTGATGACCATAAGTAATACATTCAACTTTGTATCTTTTTAACAAGAAATGCAATGTAACTATTCTAGAGACTGTTCAAGGGTTACATTTTTTGGCCAATTTCCTCAAGAATTGTTACATTGTATCTCATTATAAAGCCCCGTACAATGTTCCTAAGCCATAATGTTGTATTTTACTACTGCCTAGAATAAAAGAACATTCCTTCAGAATAAAATATCAAATGGTTCTTCTGCGCTGCTGAATTCCCCCCTTTTATTGATGTAGCCAACCAGCACTGATATATCAGTTACACACTTCAAAACTTTTACAGCCCCTTAAGTATGGCACTACCTAGTCCTTTCTCCATATCTATATAAATATAACAGACATTTACATCCAATTATGTAAATCAATAACTATTTTCATTGCATTGCACTATGATTCATCCATATACTGTAGTTGTGAAATATACAGGTATGAATTTATGCTTAGCATAGTGCACTGAAAATAGTTATTGATTTGTATATGTTTGTATATTTGGATGTATATGTTTTTCATATTTATATAGAGGAAATACAAGACTAGGTAGCCCTACACTTAGGTTATAATTCCTTCAGAACAGAAAATAGCAACATTCAATTGTATCCAATTGGTACAGAATGAATGTTCATGTAGATTGGCCGGACAAATGGCTATGGACATTTTTTATAGATACACCCCAAGGGTTAAAGATCTTAAATCCTTACTGAGATATTAGCTAGCAATTAGTTATTGGATTAATATTACACTGCAAAACAAACAAAAAAAATGTGAGACCACCAATGTTCCACAAACACTATGGTCCCCTTTCCCAGGTCTGTTACCTTTAGAAATGTAACATACCCATTCTGGGCAGTGGCGGGACAAGGTCATCTATATTCCAGCACAAACATGCCAAACTGCACCCCCCAAGATGTATAAGCATTGTGTGTTAGAAAAAACCCCACCCCCCCCCAAAAAATGAGCAATAATCTGCATGCTGACCTCATTCCCTGCCACAAATACCCCCCCCCCCCCCCAAAAAAAAAATAACCCCTCCTAGCACAATTCCTCTATCCTTCAAATCCCTCAAATTTCCTCTCCAAGTACACATCCTCTCCCCCCCCCCACTCCAAACTCTCCCTCCCAGCACAAACACCCCCTCCCATCCCCCTCCTAGCACGAATACCCCCCAATCATCCGCAAAACATCCCCACCCCCCCAAAAAAATAAATTCCTGGATTTAGACTTTGAAGTGACTTTGATAAGACTTCTAAACTTTCTGGCATTGAAGCTGTGTCAAAGTTGGATCAAAGAAGTGCAGGAACCTTTTCGGAAGTCAAAGTGACTTCAATAGTGTCAATTGGAATACTCTCATAGAGATGCATGGCATTTCACGTGTCCTGCGTCTTTGGGTCTCTAAGTTGCAGAAGTGTGAACTGAGCCTTCCCCTCCCCCTCTACCATATCACCTCCTCTAGCACAACTCCGACCCCCCCAAATCCCCCCTTCTAGAACAAATTCTCTTTCTCAATCCCCCCTCCCAACACAAAAAAAACTCTAAATCAGCACTCCTATTACACCCCCTCCCAAATTTCCTCTCCTAGAACAATTCTTACCCACTGTTGCCCCATATTTTCCCTCCCAACACAAATTCCTCCTCCTCAATCTTCTTGCGGCACCCCCCTGCCTCACATGATACAACAGCCGCCCCTCTGGCCCATTCCTTGTCCCAACCCTGGTTCTAAACATACTTCCCTAAATGTATAGGGCCTTAAAACCGAGTACCGCTCAGTGCAGTGCCCAGCCACATCCAACCACTTCGTCTTTCATCCTATTTTGAGAAGCTGCTGGCATTGGGGCTGGACGCTGCAGCTGTGCCTCCCAGGCACCCAAAAATACACATGGGCCAAGCAGGTAGTGTGCATAAGGCCTAACATGTAAGGAAGTTGTACTGTGATGGTAGGTAGGTTGGGGCACCGCTATGTACCACACTGTGTTCTGTGCATTACTGTGCATTACATTTACTGTTCTTTTTTTAATTTAATAGTTTTTATTGATTTTAATAGTTTTAGACAAAAATGACACATACAAAAAAAAAGAAACATACATGACATCATATTGGTGAAATAAGTCACAGGACATAAAAAGTAACTTAACCATACAAACACCACAATGGTAAGAGTGTAACTTATTTCCTGTACTCTACCACGCCCCGAGGGGCCGGTTCACGTGTAGAACCGTGGTAACATGTTTATAGGTTCAAAATAAACTAAAATAAGAAAAACAGAATAACAGAACAAAACTAGAGTAGTAGAAACAATAAAAGCAGTTAATCACCATTTACAATGAACAATGATCCACTATATCTCATTTACTGCGCTTTTACTGCAATACAATTGTGCTATTGGGCCCTGAAAATAATTGTACAGAGATTGTACAGTTTAGATTTGTGTACAAATAGCCCATTCGGATTAATTTCCAAGTTTTAGAAACCACATGATGTGAGATGAATGTCAATTTCCCAATAAAGGAAAACATAATTCTACATTTGAAGTTTTAGTATTATAAAGTACATAAAAATCACTGTGTTCAGAAAAAAAATCAAAGCCTAGTTATTATTTGTATCAAATCCCCTGCTTTGCCTATGTCAACACATTATCAATAATTGGAGATCTTGTTACAATTACACAGCTAGCTAAGATATTATGCAGACAATACAAAGGAAACAAAAACATTGCTAGAAAACTGAAAGTGAGCAAGTGAGAAGCAAGGAGAAATGTAAAACACAAAATTAACTCTACAGTATATATAGGGTGAATATTGAAGGAAGATTGAGGAAAAGAGGAGAAAGAAAAAAGGTAATAAACATATGGGAAGAAGGGGGGAAAAGAGAGAGAGAAAAAGAATAGAATAAAGAGCGAAAAGAGGAGAAAGTGAGAGGGAGAGAAAAGGGGAGAGAGAAAGAGAAAAGGAGAGAGAGGGGAGAGAGAGACCAGCGAGAACAAAAGAGGAGGGAGGGAGAGAAAGAGAAGAGAGAGAGTGACAGGGGAAGAGAGAGAGGGGGGAAGAAACAGTGAGGAGGAGAAGAGAGAGAGGAGGAGATAGAGAGAAGAGGAGAGAGAGGGGGAGAGAGAGAGAAGAGGAGAGGGGGGAGAGAGAGAGGAGAGGGAGAGAGAGAGAAGAAAGAGAAAGAAGAGGGATGAGAGAGAGAGAGGGGGAGGGAGATAGGAGAGAGAGAGAAGAATGAGAAAGAAGAGACATGAGAGAGAGAGAAAGAGGGGAGAGAGAGAGGGGGGAAGAGAGAGAGGGAGGAGAGAGAGAGGGGGGAAGAAACAGTGAGGAGGAGAAGAGAGAGAGGAGGAGATAGAGAGAAGAGGAGAGAAAGAGGGAGAGAGGGAAGAGGAGAGGGGGGAGAGAGAGAGGAGAGGGAGAGAGAGAGAGAAGAAAGAGAAAGAGAGAGAGAGAGAGAGAGAGAGAGAGAGAGGGGGGGGGGGAGAGAGGAGAGAGAGAGAAGAATGAGAAAGAAGAGACATGAGAGAGAGAGAAAGAGGGGAGAGAGAGAGGGGGGGAGAGAGAGAGGGAGGAGAGAGAGAGGGGGGAAGAAACAGTGAGGAGGAGAAGAGAGAGAGGAGGAGATAGAGAGAAGAGGAGAGAGAGGGGGAGAGAGAGAAGAGGAGAGGGGGGAGAGAGGGAGATAAAAGAGAAAGAAGAGGGATGAGAGAGAGAGAGGAGAGGGAGAGAGAGAGAAGAAAGAGAAAGAAGAGAGATGAGAGAGAGAGAAAGAGGGGAGAGAGAGAGAAGAGAAGAGGAGAGAGGGGAAATAGGAGAGGGAGGGGGAGAGGAGAGAGATGAGGAGATAGAGAGAAAAGGAGAAGAGGGGAGAGAGAGAATAGGAGAGAGAGGGGGACAGAGGGAAGAGGGAGAGAGATCAAAGAAGAAAGAGAGGAAGAGAGATGAGAGAGAGAGGGAGGGAGAGATAGATGGGGGGGGGGGGGTAAAGGAGATAAAGTAAGTGATAGAATTTTCTTTCCCTGCCTCAGTCTTATTATATTCTCTTCCTTTATCCCACATATTTCTCTTTGTCTATTTCGCTTAAGTCTTCCCTTGTATCCAACTTTTTCTTCGATTTCTCCAGTTTTTCATCCTTCTGGCCGTTCTGCTCTTTCTAGTTCTCCTTTTTTCCCTTTCTCTATTTCTGTCTCACTCTGTTATTCCCCTTTCTATCATTTTCTTCTCTCTCTATGTTTTTAATTCTATATATCAGATAGATAGAAGGAAAACGATAGAGAGAGAAGAAAATGATAGAAAGGAGAAGAGCTGAGTGAGAAAGAAATAGAGAAAGGGAAAATAAGAGAACTAGAAAGAACAGAAAAGGACAGAAGGAGAAAAAATGGGGAGGTGGAAGGAAAAAGGAAGAAAAAGTTGGATACAAAGGGAAGACTAAAGTGAGATAGAGAAAGAGAAACAAATGTGATAAAGGAAGGAAATATAATAAGACTGAGATATAGAAAGAGAAAAAAACACAGACAATTAGAGGGGATATGAGACACAGAAAAAAGGAGAAGGTGGAAAATATGAGAGGTAGAAAGAAAGAAAGATGGACAAAAGGGGGAGAATATAGTAAGGCTGAAATTGAGAAATAGAGCAGAATGGAGATAATGAGATAGACATAGAGAAAGTGTGAAGAAGGTAGAAAAGAGCGAGAATAGAGTACATAGAAATGGAGAAAGGAGTCAAGAGACAAAGGGGATAGAATAGAGTGAAAAAAAAAAAAAACAATTAACTAGTAAGGATTTGAGTCACAGAAAAGGGAAACGGAGGAAAAAAAAGAGTGAGAAGAAAAACCAGATGGAGAAAGAAAGAAAGAAAGAAAGAAAGAAAGAAAGAAAGAAAGAAAGAAAGAAAGAAAGAAAGAAAACGTTAAAATACCGTGAGAAAGAAATGGAGAAATAGAGCAAGATGGATAAAATGGGGAGAATAGTGTGAGACAGAAATCGAAGAAGTAGAAAAAAGACACGGAAACGGGAAAATGAGAAACAAGAGATAGAAAAAGGAAAATGGCAAATGAAGGGATAGAATAATACAGATTGATAGAAAATGAGAAAGATAAAGAAAATGAATGGGTGGGGGGAAGCAGGAAAATCGGAGAACTAGAGAGAATCTGAGTCACAGAAAAGGGAGACGTGCAGCAGACGACTTGAGACAGTAGCACACCTGTTGCTGAGCGTTCAGTAGACAATATTACCTGGATGAAGATCTTCAGAGTAGCTGTAGACACCAGACTAGTGCAGATGAGTGAAGAGGGATCCGGCTCTCCTTCTGGGCTCATGTTCTCATACTTGATTCCCATTATAAAAGCCATGGGCAGGGCAAAGATTAGGGAAGAGACCCATATGGCAGCCAGAATCTTCTTAGTCCTCATTTTGGACATGACCCTCTTAGCCCTCATGGGGTGGCAGATGGCCAGGTACCTCTCGCAGCTCAGGCTGGCAATATTCAGCACAGTGGCATAGGAACAGATGTCACGCAAGAAATAGTAACCTCTGCACACTGCATCCCCAAACACCCAGGGGTAGTGAAACCAGATGAAGTTGTATAACTCGATGGGGATGCTGATCACCAGAATAAGAATGTCAGATAGTGCCAGGCATACAAGGTGGTAGTGCACTGTGCCCTGCAAGCTGTGCAAGCTCTGCTTCTTCAGCACCAGCTGGATGGTCAGCACGTTGCCGGTCGTGCCCACCAGGAAGATGAGGATGTACAAGACTGTGATGAAGACCTTAGATAATAAGCTAGTATTGACCCCCAGTGGGTGAGATGACTCTCTGGTGGCATTTGGCACCTCTAATCCCCAGGTGAAATTCTGTAGTGCCAGCATCCTCACAGTGTCTGCCAGATCCACACACATACACTGTTGGATGAAGCTCTGGCAGGTTGGTCCTCCTCCAGCTGTAGACCCCACGTCACTCCATGCCCCCCAGACAGGGTGCTGGTGTATATAAAGCACTCAATGAATCATGCCACTTATTAATTAAAGCGCCTTACCTGCTGAATTTTCAAAGGGCTTCAATGCCTGTGCAATCATGCCAGCCAGTTTATAATGACTCCCATAAGAACAGCAGCTTCTGATCCAAATACCGGCTCCTTTTTAGCGATCCAAAGTAAATGCAGAGTACATTCAGAATAATACTGAAGGATAAGGTATTCTGATTTCCAGCAGACACACACATTAAATCCTTCTCCAGGAGCTGTGTGTAAGGTGGGCACACTGATTGCTGGAAAGCTGGGGACCTTTTAGCCTGTGTGCTATAATAATCCAGGCTGACAACAAAAGAGGCAATTGCATCTGATGTGGTTCCCCTGGTTAGAAAAGCAGATTATAAAGAGAACAGTAAATAATCAATTGTAAGTGGTGAGTGCTGAGGACATTTATCTGGTATTTGATCCTTGCTGGTTAAGCCATGATTGTAATTAAATGCGAATCAGTTCAGTTTGATATAAATGTCAGAATTTATAGGTGAGTTTTTAGTAATCACTGTAGAAGAAGACAGGGGCAGGTGGGCTTACAGGTTGGCTATGGCTGCTCTTCTATTATGGGAAAGGCATATTAAAGTGGTTGTAAACCCCAAATACTAGTGCTTGGTTCCCCACTTGGGATGGCACTGCAAGTCCCAGCACCTCCTGGCAGTTCCACTGTAGATAGCTATCTTCCCAGTGCTTACTTCTTTGTTAGTACAGTGACATGGAAGGGTTACTGTAGAGAGGCTATATCGATTCATTTGCATTTCCTATACAGAAATTAGTGTAATATTTATAGGCTGGTAACCTAGGTAAGGGACCAAAGAAGAGCATGAAGATTCTTTAATCCTTTAATGACAGATAATAATCCATATTAGACTTTTAGGGCCAGATCCACAAAAACGGGCGTATATTTAGGCTGGCGTAAATCAGAGTGGCTCCTAAGGTATCCACAAAGAACTTGCTCCCATATGCGGGCTGGCGTAACGTAAATCTGCCGGCGTAGGCCCGCGTAATTCAAAGTAGGCTTGGAGTGGGCGTGTTGTATGGTAATCTGGTATGACACCACGTACGTTTGAGAATCGGCGTATCTAGCTAATTTGCATAGTCTACGCGGAAATCAACGGAAGCGCCACCTAGTGGCCAGCGTAAATATGCACCTAAAATCCGACGGCGTACTAAAACGTACGTCAGTCGGATCTAGCCCACATTCAGTCGTATCTTGTTTTGTGGATACAAAACAAAGATACGACGGCGCATCGTAGAACTTACGCGGCGTATCAATGGATACGCCGCCGTAAGTTCTTTGTGGATCTGGCCCTTAATTTCTAGGTAAAAAACTGGTCATATACAAATAGATGGTTGTCATATTAAAGGGGCTGTAAAGGTAAATGTTTTTTTCACCTTAATGCATCCTACTGCACCGGTCCCCCCCCCGAACCCCCGTTTTACTTACCTCACCCCTCGAAAGTCCCGCGCGCGCGTCCTTGTGATCTTCTTCGGTTCCCAGCCTGGCTGTTGATTGGCTAGGCTGGACGGATTGATAGCAGCGCAGCCATTGGCTGGCGCTGCTGTCAATCACATCCGATGATGCGGCGCGCCGGGGCGGGGCTGAATGATACAGTCAGCGGCTATGCCCGCCGCTGTATCACAGCAGCGCGCCCACAAAAGCTTTCCACCATGCAGCTCGCATGAAGGTGGAAAGCTTTTGCGAGGAGGAGCTGAGACAGCCGCTGAGGAACCCCAGAAGACCGGATTCGGGGACACTGTGCAAAACGAGCTGCACAGTGGAGATAAGTATAACATGTTTGTTATTTAAAAAAAAATAAAATTCTGCCTTTAGTGTCCCTTTAATGCCAAAGTAATCAGGTGTTCAAATCTGAATAGGGTATGAGTTTGTGGAAATCTAACGTAATATTATGGTGGTCAAAGTGACCACTTTATTAATTATTATTAAACTTGGCTGTAGACTCCCTGTTTACTGTATATACCGTATCTCACAAAAATTAGTACACCCTCACATTTTAGTAAATATTTTATTATATCTTTTCGCCCCCCTGATGACGTGTAAACCACGAAACATATGTCGGCGGCGAGTCTGACAGCACCGTTCCCTAGCTGATCCCGCTCCTAGTCCTTTGCAGAGACGAATCTACGTCCGACCAACACGGCAACATACGAGACCTAATTTGGGTACCCTAGCCACGCATGCAGTCCTAGTGCCGGGTAGGCACCTACAAAAGTAAGAGGCCAATTCAGCTTGATTTTAAGATGTTTTAATAAAGCAGTAATGCACTATAGATTTCCCCTGTTTTTTTGTGGATGGAATTTCTGAGATATCATTGATCTAATCATCGTGGCAATCTTCAAGTGTGAGCAATAGTGTACAGGCACTTAACCTGTTCAGCCTTACAGACCTACTTTTTCATTAAAGTGGCCCACTTATTCTGGTAAGCGCATTCCTTTGTAAGAGCACATCGGGTGAAAGTTTAATTAGATGGTGGTGGCTGCAGTATCACCAGGACTGATTGCATGAACACTAATTGAAGTATCCTGTGAAAGGGATCTCCTATGAACTGTGTTTTTTACTGCGTCAATCAAGAGACACCTATCTATCTGGTTGCACGGCACATTTGAATTCACTTGAATCATGCCGGGAAAGACCGGTGTTTCCCAGTGACGTACGAGGGTGCGTCAGAGGGGGCGGGGTCACGTGACGGGTGGCCGCTTCCCCTATATAAGAAATGTCACAGCTCCAGCGCGTCATTCCGTGTCCAGCGGAGAGAGGAGCTGCCTGCTGCACTCTGGACGGATGGATCTTCTCATCACTGGACCGGACCGCTGATCACCCGTCGCTGGAGAGATCATCTGTCGCTGGATAGAAGACAACGTTGGAGCGGGGGGCCGGGCCGAGAGTGGATTCACATCGCTGGATTTTTTATTTTTATTTTTTATTACTAAAGGATTTTTTTCTACTGTGTCTGTGTGTTTTTTTTTAAACTATTTACACTTCCTTCGTGAAATGGTAGAGGTACAGTGTACCCCATTACCAATTAACATAGGGGGGGGGGCCAGGATCTGGGGGTCCCCTTTGTTAAAGGGGTCTTCCAGATTCTGATAAACCCCCCGCCCACAGACCCCCACAACCACCGGGCAAGGGTTATGGGGATGAGGCCCTTGTCCCCATCAACATGGGGACATCCTCCCCATGTTGAGGGAATGTAGCCTGGTACAGTTCAGGAGAGGGGGGGCGCACTCTGTCCCCCCCTCTTTTCTGCGGCCGGCCAGGTTAACGTGCTCGGATAAGGGTCTGGTGTGGATTTTTGGGGGAACTCCACGCCATTTTTTTTTTAAATTTGGGGTGGAGTTCCCCTTAAAACCCCACGTAATTTTTTTTTTAATTGACGGCGGGGTTCCCATTAATATCCATATCAGACCTGAAGGGCCTGTTAATGGAATTTGGGGGGACCCCCAGCTTTTTTATTTTTATTTTTTTATGAATGAATCATCTCTATAATTGCCAGAGCCGACAATTCATTAGAGCCGCAAAGCCAGTTTTAAATGCCCTTTTTTCTTTCAGAAATTACACTTTGTGCAGAGACAGTTCTATGTACGGGAAACATGCGCTTTTTCACATGCTGACTTTAAACCCCCCCCCTAGGTACGAAATTTAAAGTAATATTACACTTTTATTGTTTCACTTTTAGCATTATTAAATTCACTGCTCCTGAAAAAACGGCAGTTTTTAAAACTTTTTTTTGCATTGATACATGTTTCCTGGGACAGGACCCAGGTCCCCAAACACTTTTTAGGACAATAACTTGCATATTAGCCTTTAAAATTAACACTTTAGATTTCAAATGTTGGATTCCTATAGACTTTAACGGGGTTCTAAAGTTTACACGAACATTTGGTGTGTTCGCAAGTTCTGATGCGAACCGAACAGGGGGATGTTCGGCTCATCCTTACTCAGGAGGACATGGTGGGACTAGGGAAGGAGTAAGTGATGCCATTGAGCAGAGGGAAGAGGACGCCTTGGCAGCTAATTTGCCAGACAAAGTACCCTGAGCCTGGGTGGGAGAGGATGAGGACGAGTATGAGGATGGCTTGGTCATCCACTCTACCAATTTGTCTGCATGTTGAATTTCAACACGGCCAGCTCCCCGAAAAGAAGGACGAGCATGTGCAACGGCCACGTGCTGAAGAGGATGCACCGTGTCCACCACCAGCACTGTTGCCTCTAGATGCAGAGCCTGCTTGCCCTCGTGACTCTCTGCCTCTCTTTGTTGTCCTTCCAGACATTATAATGACCTGCCGAGGACAAAGTCAGTACACACACCTCGCAGCTTTAGGTGCAAACTGCAGAGGACACGTGCAGTACACACCAAGTGGGTTTAGTTGCACTGAGCACATGGGCAATACAACACGTGAGAACACTGCAGCTAGCACAATCACAAAGTAATGAGCAGCACACTAGCACTATGCAACAAGTGGGTTTAGTTGCAAATGAATAAGCAGCACACTTGCACTATGCAACAAGTGGGTTTAGTTGCAAATGAATGAGCAGCACACTTGCACTATGCAACAAATGGGTTTAGTTGCAAATGAATGAGCAGCACACTTGCACTATCCACCAAGTGGGTTCAGTTGCAAATTAATGAGCAGCACACTTGCACTATCCACCAAGTGGGTTCAGTTGCAAATGAATGAGCAGCACACTTGCACTATGCAACAAGTGGGTTTAGTTGCAAATGAATGAGCAGCACACTTGCACTATCCACCAAGTGGGTTCAGTTGCAAATTAATGAGCAGCACACTAGCACTATGCAACAAGTGGGTTTAGTTGCAAATGAATGAGCAGCACACTTGCACTATCCACCAAGTGGGTTCAGTTGCAAATGAATGAGCAGCACACTTGCACTATCCACCAAGTGGGTTTAGTTGCAAATGAATGAGCAGCACACTTGCACTATGCAACAAGTGGGTTTAGTTGCAAATGAATGAGCAGCACACTTGCACTATGCAACAAGTGGGTTTAATTGCAAATGAATGAGCAGCACACTTGCACTATCCACCAAGTTGGTTTAGTTGCAAATGAATGAGCAGCACACTTGCACTATCCACCAAGTGGGTTTAGTTGCAAATGAATGAGCAGCACACTTGCACTATGCAACAAGTGGGTTTAGTTGCAAATGAATGAGCAGCACACTTGCACTATCCACCAAGTGGGTTCAGTTGCAAATTAATGAGCAGCACACTAGCACTATGCAACAAGTGGGTTCAGTTGCAAATGAATGAGCAGCACACTTGCACTATCCACCAAGTGGGTTCAGTTGCAAATTAATGAGCAGCACACTAGCACTATGCAACAAGTGGGTTCAGTTGCAAATGAATGAGCAGCACACTTGCACTATCCACCAAGTGGGTTCAGTTGCAAATGAATGAGCAGCACACTTGCACTATCCACCAAGTGGGTTTAGTTGCAAATGAATGAGCAGCACACTTGCACTATCCACCAAGTGGGTTTAGTTGCACTGAGCACACGGGCAATACAACACGTGAGAACACTGCAGCTACTGTGTTTCCCCGAAAATAAGACACCGTCTTATATTTATTTTTCTTCAAGAAAACACACTATGGATTATTTTCAGGAGATGTCTTATTTTATTGAAGCTTTCCCCCCTATCCCCTGGTGTTTGTGTGGGATGAGAGACTGTTGCTGGTCAGTGCTGGGGAGCAGCTTTACTTTTTCTGATGTGGAGCACAGTGGAGCTGGGGTGATCTCTTTGGGCTCAGTAGCAGACTGTTTGCTGAAGCTTTTCCCCCTATCTCCTGGTGTTTGTGTGGGGTGAGAGACTGTTGCTGGTCAGCTTTACTTCTTCCCCTGAGGACAGAGCGTCCTGCTCCTCACTTCACTGAGGAGACTTTTTACTTTTACTTTCAGCGGGACCTGACAGGGGGAGCCGACCTTATTGATGGGGCTGCCGACACCTCTCCGGTCACCTAGAGATACCGTAGCAGCTGTCACGATGGAGCACATAAGAAGGGCTGCACAACTTCTTTACAGCTCCGCACCAGTACACTATGGTACATATGCCTATCACGTCTTGTTTACCGATCCGCGCCGCTACGCATAGTCACGCCCATCACTACGTCTTATTTTCGGGGGTATGACTTATATTTCGGAAATGCTTGGAAATCCTGCTACGGCTTATTTTAGGAGTACGTCTCATTTTCGGGGAAACGTGGTAGCACAATCAACTGCCTGACAGATTTGGAATAACCAATCTAACTATACTATACAGTGTATAAATATATGTACAACTCCTGGGATGTATATATATCCTCTACACACTGTAAGTGAGAACACTGCAGCTAGCACAATCAACTGCCTGACAGATTAGGGAGAACCAATCTAACTAAACTTTACAGTGTATAAATATATGTACAACTCCTGGGATGTATATAAATCCTATACACACTGTACATTTAACTAACTAGTCTGCCTGCTCTATCTAGCTAGGAAAAAGACAAACTCTCTCTCTCTGTCTGATCTTTAACCAGCGCTGCAACACACTACACGAGTCCGCCCAGCAGGCGGCCTTTTATAGTGTGGGGCGTGTGCTAAAGCCCTGAGCCATAATTGGCCAAAGCCACCCTGGTTTTGGCCAATTATGGCTCTCCGTTTTTTGCACGCTGTGATTGGCCAAGCATGCGGGTCATAGTGCATGCTTGGCCAATCATCAGCGCGCAATGCCGCAGTGAAATATGGGCCGTGACGCGTCACTCGAATTTGGTGCGAACGACCATTTCAGTTGCAGAGTGTCTAAAATCGGATTTGTATCTTAGAGCAGACATAGTTACATAGTTAGTAAGGTTGAAAAAAGAACACCAGTCCAACCAGTTCATTCTGTGGTGTGTAAGTGTGCTTGTGTTTATGTACATTGTATATCCCCGTATGTTGTGATCCTTAAGGTACCCATCTTATTGTTTTTTAAAACTACGGACGATCCCTGCTGATACCACTGCTTGTGGAAGAGAATGTCAGAAACCATGAATCAGACTGTGCAAGTTTAAGAGATATTAACAGTATCTACAGGTAAGCCTTGTGATAGTACAGAGTTTACCACCACTTTAAGTCAGAAGCCTCACCAGAGCCATTGTGCCCTATTTGAATTAGTCTGACCCTATACAATCATGAACCTTTGACCAGTTAGGCCCCGTACACACGGTCGGACAAAACCGATGAGAATGGTCCGACGGACCGTTTTCATCGGTTCACCGCTGAAGTGGCCTGATGTGTGTACACACCATCGTTCCAAAAAACGATCGGGTCAGAACGCGGTGACGTCAAACACACGACGTGCTGAATAAAACAAATTTCAATGCTTCCAAGCATGTGTCGACTTGATTCTGAGCATGCGCGGGTTTTGAACCGATGCTTTTCTGTACTAACCATCGGTTTGGACCGATCGGGCAGCGGTCCATCGGTTCGGTTTTGAAGCATGTTTTTAAATTTTGGACCGAAGGAAAACAGACCGATGGGCTATACACACCGTCGGTTTGGACCGATGAAACTGAACCTCGGTCCATTCTCATCGGTTTTGTCCGACCGTGTGTACGGGGCCTCACACATGTTCCAGCAATACAGACCTGACAGGGGTTCTAATCCTTCCACACGATACGATGCATAACTAGAAAATAAAAGTTTACCTATACATACAATTTAATTCCACACAAAAGCAATATTTCAGTTGTGTGACTGTGGTTGGATAAATCATGCTGTCCTGCTATATCTCCTGGGGACTCTAGTGGTTGGTAATCTCACCAGAATCCCGAGGACTGTCCACCTCTCATGGCCATTACAAACCTAGATGACAATGCTGGTCTCCCAGATGGATTCTCCATTATCTAGAATAAACAATTCCCTTGGAGGCCATCTATAAGAATCCTTTCATTATAACACTGCAAGAGCTGGGGATATGCATACTAGTGGGATGACATCTCATCAGTAGAGTCTACAAGTGATATAAGAAGCTGGTAATGATTCCACACAGGTGCTCATCCAGAACTAATATTTCAGTTGGCCTTCAACCCTGGCATATATTTATATCCTTTTCCTCTTTACAGTCTGTAATGGGTTAGATCTAGGCTGGCTCTTCACTATTTGCAGAATACACACACACTCCATTCTATAGGAGTATGCATGTATGCACAAGCCTGTACCAGCATCTGCCAATCAACCTATTTATAAATGGGCATCTTTATGTCTGTTGTATATGGCTGTGAGCAGGCAATTACTAACTGCCACAGTCAAAATGTATTGTACTGAGAGCTGAGCACATACAGGGGAATTAACTAAGCTTCTACTCTGTCAGGAGTGGCGTGTCAGGTCTATCTGCGCCAGTTTCTATTTCATAGTGAAACAGAAACAAGTGCAAGTCTCCACCTTAATAACAAAGAGAATACAGTAGTTTTCAATACAGAAAACTACAGCACTTCCTTTCTAGAAGGGATATATGCAAAAGGAGGTTGGGTCTAATTGTTTCTTCTAGCCAATGGGAAGCTGGGAGTAAGACCATAGGCAGGGGATGTGATTATACTCAACAGTTAGGAAACCCCTCAGTGAGACACTGGTATGGGACCATGTACAGGCAGTCCCCGAGTTACGAACGGGTTAGAGACTGTACGTTTGTTCTTGAGTCGAATATGTTAGTAAGTCGAAACAGCATGCGCAGAACGGCATATACGTTGTTTTCCGATGTTCCGTCGAATGTGCCAGCCGTCGAAAAGTGGCCGCGCAGAAGGACATATACGTTGTTTTCCGATGTTCACACTGTCGAAAAGGTTCAGTCGAATGTGCCCGCCGTCGAAAAGGTTCCGTCTAATTTGCCCGCCGTCAAAAAGTGGCCACGTAGCCTCCAGTTTGTAAGTAGGGGTCGTTCGCAAGTCGGATGTTCATAACTCGGGGACTCCCTGTACTGAAAACTTTATTATCCAAACTTTGGGAGGAAGCCTAACTTAGGGTATGAGCACCACAGCACAGCCTAGGCCCAGCACAGCTACAGTCCTGTACAGCAGTTATAATGAGAAGATTTTTTAATGTGATGGATATTTAAGTTGTTACCAAATGTGTTCCCAATGAACTGTTGAAGAACTGCAAACTCAACTAAGTTGCTTCAGTAAAATAAGTTATGATTAGGAGACAACTGATTTACTTAAAGAGAGATAGCGTGCTTCTACAGTGTATTAACCACTTAAGGACCGCCTAATGCCGATATACGTCGGCAGAATGGCACAGCTGGGCACAGGCACGTACATGTACGTCGCCTTTAAGAGCCCAGCACGAGACCTGGTCCGAAGCTCCGTGACCGCGGCCTTGGGACCCGCAGACCCGATTGCCGCCAGTGTCCCATGATCGGTCACAGGAGCTGAAGAATGGGGAAAGGTGGGTGTAAACACACCTTCCCCGTTCATTACAGTGGCAGTGTCATTGATCATCTGTTCCCTGATATAGGGAAAGACGATCAATGACGTCACATGTCCAGCCCTGCCCCCCTACAGTTAGAAACACATATGAGGTCACACTTAACCCCTACAGCGCCCCCCTAGTGGTTAACTCCTAAACTGCAATTGTCATTTTCACAGTAATCAATGCATTTTATAGCACTTTTTGCTGTGAAAATGACAACGGTCCCAAAAATGTGTCAAAATTGTCCGATGTGTCCGCCATAATGTCGCAGTCATGAAACAAATCGCTGATCGCCGCCATTAGTAGTAGTAAAAAGCAGTATTAATAAAAATTCCACCAAACTATCCTCTTTTTTATAAACGCTATACATTTTTTTCTAAAAATAGGTAGAAAAATACGTATCGGCCTAAACTGGGGAAAAAAATGTTTTTTTATATCTTTTTTGGGGAGATTTATTATAGCAAAAAGTAAAAAATATTGTTTTTTTTTCAAAATTGTCGCTTTATTTTTGTTTATAGCACAAAAAATAAAAACCGCAGAGGTGATCAAATAACACCAAAAGAAAGTTCTATTTGTGTGGAAAAAACTACCGCGCAATTGTCAGTTAAAGCGATGCAGTGCCGAATCGCAAAAAGGGGCAAAGTCCTTAACCTGCATATTGGTCCAGGTCTTAAGTGGTTAATAAACTGGGGAACAAAGTGTACAACCACAGATGAACCCTTTGGGTTATGAAATGAGAAGTAATAAGAAGGAGGATCAGCCAGCTCATGAGTGAGAATGGTGGTCGCCGCTGACTGGGGTTCTGTAAGTGGGGTGGCCTGGCACATGGTGCACACTACCAAGCAGCTAATTCCCTATCTTAAGGCCTGCTGTGCAACAGAACCCTCCAAGGGACTGGGCCTGGAACCATGGTGTGTGAGGCCTCACAAAGTAAGTGTGGTGGTTCCACTCTTTGCCTTCAGGCTGAACATGACAAAGTGTATGGTGAAGAGTAAGCATGCCCCCATCATCCAAGCAGTTCTGGCTGGGGGTCAGAACAGCTAACTGAGGAGGAACAGGAAGTGAGAAATTCAGACAAAGAAAACAAAGAAAACATTTTTTTTAGAAGGGAAATCGAAGGAAAAGTTAAGTGAACCAACAATGCACTGGATTAAAGGAACCTATTTAGAAAATAGAACCTTTACAACCCCTTTAAATCTGCTTCTGCTTTATATGTGCTTCTGCTTCCTAGGCACAGTTAGCATTACTATCAGTGCCACAAGGACCCAACCTTCTATCTTAGGATTCCTAGTAGAATTTGTAGCAGCTTTGTTTCATATCTCTCCTGCCTGCCTTTCTATCTAAGTACCCTAGTAAAAAATAAATTCTGGAAAGCTGCTCAGGCTGAATCTAACTTATGCCGCATACACACGATCGGGCTTTTGCCCAGCCAAATCTCATCGGAATTCCATTGGAAAAAAATAGAACATGTTCTATATCTAAACTGCGATGGAATTCATTGGAATTTTCGATGAAAAAACTCTGATGGGGCTACACACGAACGGAATATCCGATAGAAAAGGCAGATTGTGTGTACGCGGCATTAATGTTTACTTCTTATGTTGCCTGGCCAGTTCCACAAGGTTCCACCTTTCTATCATAATATCAATGCAACAATTTGATTCAGACAAAATTTCATGAATCCTGGAATGCCCAGCTGAATCCAAATTTTTGTGTTATTTTGGGGTTTTGCCAAATGGTTTCCAGATGGTTCAGACTGCTTCTGTCTTATATCTGCTCCTGCTGTTGCCTGGACACCCTTAGCTTTACTACTCATACAATTTTTCTGGGGAAGCTGCCTTGGCTGATTCTGTCTTATATCTGCTCCTGCCATTTCCCTGGCAACCTTAGCTTGGTTGCCAGCACCACCAGGTAGAACCCTTCTATCCAAGTATCCATTGTAAAATATTTGTAGGAAGTGGCTCAGGCAGCTTCTGCCTTATATAAGCCAATGCTGTTGCTTTAGCACCCTAAAGCATGGTACACTCTGTCATTTTTTTTCATTTAACCCAGCAGGCTGAACTAAAAAATAAATAAATATGAGGAGCTTGGCAGGATCTCCCCACTGAGCTATGGTGTGTTCTGACAGGTGGGGGCACTCCAGAACATACCGGTCACCGGTCAGCTGCTAGTTTTCCAGCATAGCCAGAAGCTGTACTGGCTGCTGTACACATTGGCCGACATTTGGTCCATGTGTACCAGCCTTCAGCCTGGCTGGCATTGCCACCAGGTCCCACCCTCCTGTCTTATTATCTATGGAACAATTTTTTTATAGGGTTCGCGGGGCTACTAGTTGTTGCTGCTGTTTCACTAATTTCCCCACTCTGCATCCTATCTTTTCAGTCTTTTGAACCCATCACCTTATTAGCAGTGTTAATTTTGATGTCAAATTTCAATTAAGTTTTAGCCTTATTCTTTTGACTAAAATGCCATTTTAGTTTTAGTTGTATTTTAGACATCTGAATTGTTTTAGTTTTAGTTGTATTTTATTGTACATTTTCGCCAGCACACCAAGAATCTTCAGTTGTCGTCGAAAGGTTTTTATTACAGATAGATCACATCGCAAAGACGAGTGCAACGTTTCGGAGCCACGCAAGACCCCTTCATCAGGTATGTGAGGAGTATCTTAACAAAAAAATATTGCGCTTGTGTATGAAGTGCAAACAAATAAGCAGCAACAAAGAATGTGACAAATATAGACTTGAACAGATATAAAAACTACAAGGTTAGTTGCGCTAAAAACTATATAAATGTGGCTAAAGAATAAATGTTACCCAGAGTCTCCAAACAAGTTGGGCCTATTCCCCGGTGGGATCTCCCATGCCCGAATGATCTGCTGTGGCTGACAGGTAGATCAATTGGTTCCGGTAAGCGTATTCCATCTTTTCTTACCCTTTTGACAGAAAGTTCCATTCGATCATCCTTATGGTTACACATTCATCTTCACTGTCACTTCACACGTGATGTTGATGGACATTTCTTTATTATATTTTTCTTCCACGTGGACTTATATTTTTATATAAGTATAATATTTTTAATATTTTTAATAGTATATATATATTTTTATATTTATATTCACGTCATCATATAGTTCATATTCATTCTATGTTCACACTCACTCAGTAAGGTTTTTTTAGTATCATTAGCGCTACATTCACATTATCGCTAAAGAATAAAGTTCAACAGATGATTATAAAAGAAGTGTCAGCAATCCCCCACTGGATTAGGGGTCAGATCCTGCAGCATAGCTGATCTCATCTGGTACGTATGTGTATAAAACCTTAACAAAAAAGGAACGAAGGTGTATGGAAAAGAGTCGACATACAGTGAGACCAGTGAGACTACCAGAAAACAGGCTATACTAGCAGAAAAAGTGACTTCAAACATAGAGTGTCTGAATAAAAACGGCCAATAAAAAAGTTTTTTTTACACTATTGGAAGCCTCCCTTTTTATTTATTTTGGGAATTTGGGGGACATTAGGGTTCTGATCCCGGGAATTGGAGGAGCTGTTGGAGATAGGTATATTTCTTATACCACCGTTTCCCCTTGATGCCAGGAGCTGACAATTTCCTATGCTTGTTTGACCTTCCATAACAGATGGTCCACCATGTGTGGTAAGCAGTGGCATCTTAAGAGCATTATAGGCCCCCGGGCAATACAGTGCACTGGGGCCCTGTCTACACAATCGTGCATGAGAATTTACTGACAAAAATCATGAAATTTACTGGCAGAACACAATTTTTTTTACTGGCACTGCAAAAAAAGTACTTACAATTGCAGTTTTACAAATTTCTTCATTGACATGAAGGTTAGGTTACTCTTACATCAGAGTCTGCAGGATTCCCCCAGAGTCTACAGTTCTGACCGGCTGCTCTCCACCATTTTTTACTGGGGTCGCTGGGCAGCCAATGGGGGCCCCCCAGGCAAGGGGGTCCCCCGGGCAACTTCCCAGCGTGCCCAATGGAAAAGACAGCCCTTGTGGTAAGAGTACAGCCTTACTTTATGTTGGTGATTCACCTGGTGAAGGATACCATTTGGAGTTCACAGCACCCAACACTTTATTCAACATATGTTTTAAGGAATTGGACTTATTAATTTATGTGAGGAGTATCGTTAGTCATATTTTAGTCATATGAATTGTTTTAGTCGTATTTTAGTTAACTAAAATCTCCTAAATTTTAGTCTACTAAAATCCCCAGTGCATTTTTAGTCGACTAAAATCTAATGGGTTTAGTTAAATTGTAATACAATATTTAAGCATTTCTCTAGACTTTCCAAACTCATTATATACCCCTTGGAGTAAAAATCTAAAAACATGTTATTATTTATGGTATCAAGATTTGAACAAACTACAGACACAGATTTAGCCGTTATATAACTTCTTTATAAATAAAACCAAATATCCTTCCCTCACATTTTCATTCCATTTTTGTTCGTTGATGAAAATTGTAATTGATTTTCGTCATAGTTTTTGTCAATCGAGGAAAATTCGTTTTGTTTAGTTTTCATCACTGGAAACATGCCGCTGACGAAAATTATGAAGAAAATATTTTTGGCAACAAAATAAATACTGCTCATTAGGCAGGGCTGCTAGGAGCTACCCAAACCACTAGGCACAATTTTGCATTGTTTGTTGCTTTGTAATACATACTATTGGAATATGGTTGGGACTCCAACTGACATCAATGGGACTTCCGGTTTATAAAAAAATGAATTTTATAGGCTTGAAAGTTAAAAAAAATCATGTTCTTATATTTGGCCATATGTACAGATGCCAGAGGCAATACATCCTACAGTATAGTGCATCTATATATTATATTTCCGTGTGCTAATTACATACATGACGGTACATATAACGTACTATTGAGAGGATCGGTATTTTGCGCATTATTTGTTGTCTCAGTGTTCTCTTTTAATACATTTAAGTCCATGTTACCCTAACCCTTTAATGAAGTGGACATTGCTACAGGAAGTGCACTAGTGGGAGAAATACTACCCCCCACTAAAGCCTCGTACACCCGATCGGATAATCCAACGGGAATTGTGTGATGAGAGGCTGTTGTTGGGTAATCCAACCATTTGTATGCTCCATCGGCAATTGTTGTCGGATTTTCTGCCAACAAATGTGGGATAGCATCAACACTGTATCCTGTTCTAGGCCAACAAGGCCCAGGCCTAGGGAAGCACTTTACAGGGGAACAGCACAGAAAGAGTCCCCGCCGGCTTGCGCTACACTGTTAGTGTAGAGCCAGTCTTATGGGGTGGACTGGGCTGAGAGGCAAATTAGTCTAGCGACCCCATAAAGCTGCCGCACTGCTTCCGGTATACAGGCGGCCGGCATTCCGCAACTGTGGGGGAGGGGGGCGCTGCTTCTAGTTTTGACTGTCCTACCATCCTGGACCACAAACCTTCCTCACTGTGCTATATGTTTTCTGCTGCATCATTGGCATGGTTATATCTTCTTAGTCCTCTCCATAAAATTATCAGAAATTTGTGCTTAAAGTAGAACTATAGGCAACACTTTTATTTTCATTTTGGATAGAGTAAGGGAGGGTTAGAGCCCCTGTCAGTTTCTTTTTTACCATCTCTGTCCCATTTTCGAGATTCACTTCCAGCCCCATAGCCAAACAGGAAATGAGAGGAAATATATGCAAATTAAGGGAATCCATTGCCCCCCCAAGCCCTCAGAACTAGAGTTCCCAACTTGAAAATGTCAGGGTGGGTCTTAAACAGAAAGGGGTGTGGCCTTGGCAGGAAGGGGTGGGTTATATTTAAATTAGGGGGTGCACAAAGTTTAGTCAGGCCTAGGCCAGCACAAAACCTAAATACACTACTGCATAGCATGCTTTATAATTTCACAAATGTGTTCTGTCGGATTATGCGATTGTGTGTACACAAGTCTGTCACACAAAAGTCCAAATGTACAAACATGCATGCTCGGAAGCAATGCTCACAATAACACAACATTAGCAGAAGTTGCCCAAAAGGGTGGCACGAAATAGCTGAAAAAACACGTCGTTTTGTGTTTGTTGGCCGACAATTATTTGCCGTTTGTATGCAAGACACGTTCACGGCCAACGCCCTTCGGACAAAAGTCAGCAGAATGTCTGATCGTGTGTAAGAGGCTTTAGATACACAATTTGCTCCAAATCACATTCAGCATATGAGCTGTATTATAAATGGACTCCTTTATGTGATATTGGCTATATTAGGAACTTATTTATTTTTGCTCTTTTGTGTAAGTTATATGTGCTCTTTAGTCGTAGTTAAACCTTTGTTTAGTACCAGACCTTTGCTTAGCCCCCAGAACACATGTCATTAAGAAGAAGAATTACTTTTTTGTACATTTAAATGTTTATGAATAACATATATTGATTATTGAGAATGTATTGAATGAGGTTTTGCATTAAAACACATTACATGCAGTAACGATAGCACATGCAATAGGTGGCACCAAGCACTTTGAATTTGTGCTATGGAACCCTTCATATTGTATTTAACAGCAATCACCAAAGTGTTGCTGCAAATAAACTGCTTTGCCATAAAAGTGTATGAAAGACAGAGAGAAAAAGAGAGAGACCCCGAAATGCTGCAAGAGATAAGAAATGATTTAATGTTCGCTTTTCTTCAGTGCTGGCACGTCTGCAGCAAGACGTCAATTATTGCCGCGGTCTGTTGCTAGGCTATGGTGGCCTTTCTTTGGTATTACATTGCAGTACACTGATGTTCTCCTAAAGCTTTCTTCGGGAATCTCTAAAGGGCTATACACCCAGTTTTGGGTGGTGCAATTTTTATAAGTTTTATTATGATTTAAATGCAAATTTGGCAAACAATAAATATAAACTCATTTCTATACCTTATATATGTTGTATTATTTAAAGTGATTAGAAAAGTTTTTTTCTTAAATACCGTATTTATCGGGGGAATTGCGCGCTCCGGCGTATAGCACGCACCCCTAATTTTGACCCGTTTTTCCTGTAAAAAAATGTTTTATTACATTTTACTATTTACAGTTTTGGTGTCTTGCCCGCCGTCCATCGGCGGCCTCGTCCAGTCCGGCGTCCGTCTGCGGCCTCGGTGGTGTCCTCCCGGCTTCTCCCGCGCTGTCTTCATGTCGAATCCCCGCTTCCCGCGCTCAGTTTGAAGCCTCTGCTGACGTATACCGAGCGCAGTACACTCGGGTATATTTGGCCAGGCTCGGCTTCTCACGCATAAACGTCACAGAGCGTGACTACGAGTGAAGCCGAGCTTGGCCGAATGTACCCGAGTGTACTGCGCTCGGTATATGTTGGCGCAGGCATTCAAACACGGCGCGGGAAGCGGGTATCGGCGTATATCGCGCACCCATGATTTTGCCCTGATTTTCAGGGCAAAAAAGTGCGCGATATACACTGATAAATACGGTAACAAACATGTCATACTTTCCTGCTCTATTCAATGGTTTTGCACAGAGCAGCCCTGATTCTCCTCCTCTTAAGTCCCCTTTCCCCTCCTAGCCAGGGCCGTCTTGATATCATCATTGGTCCCTGGGGCCTCTGATACTCTGGGGACCCTACGAGCCTGCCCCAAATTACGCACCTACTTTCAAGAATTTAAGTATAATTTAAATAGTTGATAAAAAAAAAAAATATTTATTAGTACTTTTAACAAAATTGATTTTAAACAATAAGAAAAGATGAAAAGATGCCAATAATCAAAGACTTATCAACACACAGGGGGTTATTTACTAAAGGCAAATCCACTTTGCACTATAATTGTTATATTGTACAGTGCAAAGCATACGCAAAACTGAAGGTTAAATACATTATATTATGTATTGATCAATATTACTCTTCAACATTATATCAAATTTTGTATAATAAAATATGTCTTCTTTTAAAAAGAAACCTATAGTCTGACTTGTTTGGCACCGTTATAATCCCTTCATCCCCTTTCCCTACTTTGTTACCATTGTTCAGGGATGAGGTGCCGTATCTAATAGAGGAAACACTAGCCACTTTCATAATTTTCTTCTACTTGCAGAATTTGATTACATTATTGAATATTTATTATTATTATTATTATTATTATTATTATTATTATTATATTATTTGTTATAATTATTTATAGTTATTTATTATATATATAGTTATTTATTATATTATAATTTATGATTTTGTGTTTCAAACTTTATCATACCTGGGATGTCTACTACACTTTTGTTTGGACAGATTTAAGTGAGTTATTTCTAAGAATCACAGGCCTACAATATAAAACGCCAAATTTCTATGCAAAATAATGGTACCGCTTTCAGCATCAAAAATCTGACGTAATCATACCGCCAGGGAGGTTAAGGCAGAAAATGCGTTTAAAAAATGTCCTGCAAGCAGCATCTTTGGAGCGGTGAAGGAGCGGTGTGTACACTGCTCCTCCATCGCTCTTGCCTAATGAAATAAATGGGCACCACGGCTTTGCAGCGATTTGTGGGTGGTTTTAACTTTTTTTTGGTCGATAGTGAGGGTTAAAAGCGCCCGCTAGCGGCCGAATACCTCTGTAAAAATGACAGTAAAGCGTCGCTAAAAATAGCAGCGCTTTACTGCCGACGCCACCCCAGTGTGAAAGCGGCCTAGGAGAAGTCCATAAATGTGAGAAAGCCCATTGCGTGTATAACCTATAGTTGTACTATGAGCTCACCAACAGTCAAAGAGTATCAAGCAGAGAATGATATCCACCAGATGACACCAAAGGATGTGATGAATGTATACATGAGGGACCCTTCACCCAAACTATGCACTCACTAGAGATGAGACATATGCAAGCCTCAACGAATGATCATTAGTGAGTTGTCTTCAGTATATCACTTGTTCAGCATGAATATTTGCTTCCAAAAAGCAGCAAACTAAATATAAAAAATCTCACCAGCCAGGAGCCCAGAGAAAGCTTATATAATGTAGTCGGAAGCATAAAGAGTCACACTAGAAATGAGTTAGGTCAGTGCAAAAACATAATGAAAAATTATAACACGTGTTGCAAATTAATCCAAATTTAAATTTAAAGAGTTACTTGTTAAGAGAATAAATTAAGTCTTCTTCATATGTGACCAAGATTGCAATACATGTAGTCATCATCCATCACCTTGTGGAAAGTCCATAGAAGACACTGCCACCTTAGAGTGATAAAATTGCCTGAATACCAGCTAAAAGGGACCTTCAATTAGGAAAGGTCAAAAGCACTTGTGGCTATACACCCAGCCAAGGCATTTTAACTATGTTCCATGTAGGGTCCCTTTGGGCCAAGGTAGAGATCATCCAAACACACTCTCCATGGTGTCAAAGACGATGCTTCACATAATGAAAAAATGTAATGGTAAATGTATTAAAATGCAGAATAACACTTACATCAATGTAGTAGTTAAAAAATGTTTAAAACGATCTCGCTGGCCAGCACAGATGTCAGTATGTAGGCCCTCCTGATGCGTTTCATGCACACGGGATTGAGGAGTATTCCTTGATAACGTGCATGTGAACAAAACACATTGGAAGGGGCCTAGGTGCTGACGTCACGCCGCCGCATCCACGTGTTTGAAGCAACGGCTGCCATTGTAATTGTGCTTGGCTTGTTTTTATTAGGTTTCAGTACATATATGAATTTACATTTTTATACAATAAATACTATGCTATATATA
This sequence comes from Rana temporaria, assembly GCF_905171775.1. Taxonomy (NCBI): domain Eukaryota; kingdom Metazoa; phylum Chordata; class Amphibia; order Anura; family Ranidae; genus Rana; species Rana temporaria. The sequence goes on from NC_053492.1 coordinate 79,760,513, forward strand.
TATATATATATATATATATATATATATATATATATATATATCTTTCTGGGCTCCTACCTGGTGAGCTTTTTTATATGTTGTTTGTTGCTGTTTGGAAGCAAATATTTATGCTGCACAAGTTATATGCTGAAGATGACTCACTAATGATCATTCATTGAGGCTTGTATATGTCTCATCTCTGGTGAGTGCATAGTTTGGGTGAAGGGTCCCTCATGTATACATTCATCACATCCTTTGGTGTCACCTGGTGGATATCATTCTCTGCTTGATACTCTTTGACTTTTGGTGAGCTCATAGTACAACTATGGATCATACACTCAATGGACATTCTCACATGTACTGTATGGACTTATCTTACCATTGCATATCTGGATGTACAGTATGCACCTAGGAAATTAAAAATAGTTGGTAGGTTAAATTTAAATGGACTGAAATAATAAAAAGAACAGCCATTGCTCTCATTTACACGGTGAATAACGCACACCAACACAAGCAATTAACAAGCTCTGAGAACTGTTAAATAGCTCATCAGACCGTTCCATTCTTTCCCAAACAAATCTTCATTCTGAACAATTTGCAAGCTCTTGCGTGTCGCCACTAATAGAGATGAGTAAAGGTTTATACATATCAGGATTTCACAGCGTCTTTGAGGATCCCGCCCTTTATGCTTCTGCAATTAGATGCAAATTATTTGGTGTCATGCGAAAAATTAACCGATCACTGCCTACAAAATTTCACTATAAGGCTAAATGAAGATGACATGGATATTATATACAGTCCATTGCCCTTCTATTAAAATTAGATAACTTTATGGTGCAAACACGGCCAGTACTGTAGCTTCAAAAGTGGTAAGAGTTAAGCACAGATGACAAGTCTGTAGCACCCTGATGTTTAGGCAGGGTTGCTCTAAAATGTATCTGCCAAGTGATAGTTGCCTTGGCCAATTTCTTGGAGGTCAGTTGATTTCACCCTAATTCTGTAATTTCTGCACTTCTCTCTTCTGTCGCTAGGTGGCCGGATATCTGGTGACATTAGCTAAGACAAGGGCATTGCGAGGACAGATTAAGAATGAATGGGGTGTCTCAGCCAATGGGCAGGGATTTTCTAAGGTCCCTTGGCCTGCTGGGAAAGCCTATTTGGTTGGATGGAGTCAGGTGATCTGGGTTCTGTGCAACCTGGACGACTGTCTGGGTGGATGTGTGTTGTGCTGTCCCAGGGTGCTAGGCCAGAGCCTGAGGCCTATCCAGGGAAATTTGGCTGCTAGGCTATCTGAGGGCCTATCCAGAAGCAGGAGAGCAGCGTAGGGTTGGGAGTGCGGCTTGCAGTCCATCCAGAAGTACATTTTTTTGTACCCATTGAAATTCAATATGCCCTGTTGATCCTGCTTTATCTAGCTATACACTTGTAAGGCCCCGTACACACGACCAAACATGTATGCTGAAACTGGTCCGCGGACCAGTTTCAGCATACATGTTCGGTCGTGTGTAGGCGCGAGCGGGCCGAATTCCAGCAAACATTTGCCCGCCGGGCCTTTTCCCAGCAGACAAATATTCCTGGACGTGTTTTAAAACCGTCCGCTGGAATCCTGCCCGCTCGGACATGTACGGTCGTCAGTACAGACCTACCGTACATGTCCGAGCGCCCGCCGTCCCTCGCATGCGTCGAATGACTTCAACGCATGCGTGGAAGCCTTTAAATGGCAGGCCCGCCCACGTCGCCGCAACGACGCGGACACGCCCCGCGTATTGTTTACGCGCGGACTTCTGTACGATGGTTAGTACAGCCATCGTACAGAAGCCCTCTGGCAGGCATGTACGGTGAAAACGGTCCGACGGACCGGTTTCATCGTACATGTTTGCCCGTGTGTACCGGGCCTAAGAGTTTGCCTGATAACCCCTTTAACCACTACATTACCGAGCCTATTTCTGAGATTTGGTGTTTACACGTTAAAAACATTTTTTTTTTGCTAGAAAATAACTTAGAACCCCCAAACATTATGGGGCAGATTCTCGTAGAATGGCGCAAAAATGGGCGGGCGTAACGTATCTCATTTACGTTACGCCGCCGCAAGTTTTTCAGGCAAGTGCTTTATTCACAAAGCACTTGCCTGTAAAGTTGCGGCGGCATAGCGTAAAACACCCGGCGGAATTTAAATTCTGCGGGTAGGGGGCGTGTTTCATTTAAATGAAGAGTGTCCCCCGCGCCGAACGAACTGCTAAAATTTCCCGGCGTGCATTGCGCTAAATGACGTCGCAAGGACGTCATTGGTTTTAACGTGGACGTAAATTACGTCCAGCACCATTCACGGACGACTTACGCAAACGACGTAATTTTAGAAATTTTCGACGCGGGAACGACAGCCATACTTAACATTGGCTGTGCCTCATATAGCAGGGGCAACTATACGCCGGGAAAAGCCTAACGTAAACATCATAACTTTACTGCGTCTGCCGCGCGTACGTTCGAGAATTCACGTATCTAGCTAATTTGCATACTCGATGCGGAAAACGACTGAAGCGCCACCTAGCGGGGAAAAAAAAATTGCAGTTACGATCCGACGGTGTAAGCGCCTTACGCCTGTCGGATCGAATGGATATATATGCGTAACTGATTCTACGAATCAGTCGCATAGATACGACGGCCCAGATTAGGACTTACGACGGCGTACATGGCGCTGCGCCATCGTAAGCCCTTTGAGAATCTGGGCCTATATATATATATATATATATATATATATATATATATATATATATATACCGTATTTATCGGCGTATAACACGCACAGGCGTATAACACGCACCCTAACTTTAAGAGGAAAGTTTCAGGAAAAAAAACTATCCACAGCCCCCTGCGTATAACACGCAGGCACAGTTTACCCTCTATTTTCAAGGTAAAAAAGTGAGTGTTATACGCCAATAAATACAGTATATATTTCTAACATCCTAGAGAATAAAATAGCGGTTGTTGCAATACTTTCTGTCACACCGTATTTGCACAGCGGCTTACAATCGCACTTTTTTTGGGGAAAAAATACACTTTTTTTTTATGAAAAAAATAAAAAAACAGTAAAGTTAGCCCAATTTTTTTTTATATTGTAAAAGATATTGTTACGCCGAGTAAATCGATACCCAACATGTCACGCTTCAAAATTGCGCCCGCTCGTGGAACGGCGACAAATTTTACCCTTTAACCACTTGACCACCGGGCCTATTTTGGCACTTCTCTCCTTCATGTAAAAATCACATTTTTTTTGCTAGAAAATTAATCAGAACCCCCAAACATTATATATATTTTTTAGCAGACACCCTAGGGAATAAAATGGCAGTCATTGAAACTTTTTTTCTCGCACAGTATTTGCGCAATAATTTTTCAAACGCCTTTTTTGGGGGGAAAAAAACGGTTTCATGAATTAAAAAATAACAAAAAACAGTAAAGTTAGCCCAATTTTTAAAAATTAAAACTCATGGAATGGCGCCAAACTTCGGTACTTAAAAATCTCCATAGGCGACGCTTTAAATTTTTTTACAGGTTACAATTTTCGAGTTACAGAGGAGGTCTAGTGCTAGAATTGTTGCACACGCTCTAACGCACGTGACGTTTAAAACATTCTACAGGTTGCTGTTTTTAGGTACAGAGAAGGTCTAGGGCTAGAATTATTGCTCTCGCTCTACCGATCGCGGCGATACCTCACATGTGTGGTTTGAACACCGTTTTCATATACGGGCGCTACTCACGTATGCGTTCTTTTCTGCACGTTTCTGAGTGGCTGGAGCAGCAATGTCGTCACTTCTTTCCAGCAAGGTCCAGGGTCTGCCGGGCCTTAAGCCGAGAATCCCCTGTGCACATGCGCCACTGCAATCAGTGGCTCATTGCAAGGGGAATATCTCCTAAACCGTAAAAGTAAAACAAAAGACTACACAACCACTTTAATTTATTTTGAGAGGAAAGCTAATTGACACTGTTATACAAGCTGTACACTCACTACTGTCATTTCTTCAGTGTTGTCACATGAAAAGATATAATAAAATAATTACAAAAATGCGAGTGTACTCTCTTTTGTGAGATACTGTATATATATATATATATATATATATATATATATATATATATATATATATATATATATATATATATATATATATATTGTTTACTGGTTTGCATGAACAGCACTTTATTGATTGGATGATATTTTTACATAAGCTTATATGAATAATTGGTATATAAAGAATTAATGTTTTTTTTTACTGTGGATGTCATTTATGTCAGAGCGGATATAATAGGAATTGGCAATCTGTTCCATATTTATTTATTGCGCAGCACAGTTTTTAATTTTTATATTTTTAACACGTAGGTGTAAGTGCGAACAATTGTTGGCGTCAGCAGCAATACCTTGACTATCATTTTTTTATACTATATATTTTTTTGCACTGGACTATTTTACATTCTAATAAAATGATTTTAAAAAGCAGTTACATTCCTGGCATGCCGAGAATGCCAACTGTCACATTTGTGATACTGACAACAACATATTCATAAGTCATAATGTCCATGTGAAAATACATGTAAAAAAACACAAGAATTTCTGGGAGCAAAGGTGAGTGACTGAAATGAAAAAAACAAACAAAAAAAAACTGTTTGATGTACAGAATATTAAAATTTCAACTTCTGGAAACAGAGGCGGCTCTAGGCTTTGTGAGGCCTTAGGCAAAACTTAGATATGAGGCACCACTCACGCCTATAGTAGGAAAAGTAATTAAAACAAGAAAAATGGCGGCAGAAAATGCATTTAGGTTTTGTGCTGCCCTAGGCCTGACTAAAATCGTGCCCCCCCAATTTAAATATGACACACCCCTTCCTGTCAAGACCACACCCATTTCTGTTTAAGACCCACCCTGAAATTTTCGAGTGGGGACACTACTTCTCAGGGCCTGGGGGGGGGGGGGTGTCCAATGGATTCCCTTAATTTGCATAGATTTCCTCTCACTTCCTGTTTAACTATGGGGCAGGAAGTGAAGGTAAATCTCTAACCCTCCCTTACTCTATACAAAATGCAAAAATGAAAAAAAGTGTTGCCTATAGTTCTACTTTAAGCACACATTTCTGATAATTTTATGGAGTGGACTAGGAAGATATAATCATGCCAATGGTGCAGCAGAAAACATAGCACAGTGAGGGAGGTTTGTGGTCCAGGATGATAGGACAAAATTAGAAGCAGCCACCCCCCCCCCCCCACAGTTGCGGAATGCCAGCCACCCGCATACCGGAATCAGTGCGGCCACTTTATGGGGGCACTAGACTAATTTGCCTCTCAGCCAGTCCTCTCCATAAAAGTGGTGCAAGCCGGCAGGGACTATTTCCGTGCTGCCCCCTGCAAAATGCTGCCCTAGGCCAGGATACAGCATTGGATCTAGCACACAGGTGATCAGCACCACTTCCAGGACACCCTCCTCACCCATCAGACATATTCAGCCAATGCAAGAGGGGGGAGAGAGGGGGAGGTGAGAAAGAGAGAGGGGTGCTAGAGATCCGATGGTGCCAACATTAGTATTGATCACAGGCAAATTAGGCGGCCGCAAGGCCCCTGTGTGTGTGAGGCCTTAGGCGACCGCCTAATTTGCCTAATTAGAGAGCCGCCTCTGTCTGGAAAGAAGTTAGATGTGCTTTTGTGAAGAAGTTGTGAAGAAATTGAACATCAGAAGTGTAGCCACCACCAAACAGTGATCGGGTATTCTTACCAGATCAAATGGGCTACTAATGAGCAGCCAAACGCACAGAGAGACCAGGACCAATTGGATTCCACGGGAACCGGTATATACAGGAATCACAACATACGGTACCAACCCAGAAGGAATGAGACCATTCCAATGCAGCGTCCAAAGTAATCCAAGGCTCAACCAGGCATATATAAATAGAGGAGGAAAAATGCCAATATAGCATGAAATCCTTACTAAATGAATTTATTGAATAAGTAATGCACTTACATCAATTTGGATGGATACAGGCACTGTATATATGTCATCACAAATGAGGATAGTAGGAAGCGTAATGACATGGAGCCGAGCCAGTCCTAACGTTTTGTCCACTAAGACCTCATCCGGGCCCCATAGCAAGCAGCTTGTTATGGTGGACACATGGCAGGGGGAGGAGCCAGGAGCGCAAGCGGGGGGATCTGAGAAGAGCAAGATTGGGACTGCTTTCAGTGCTTTGTGCAAAACCACTGAGCAGAGCAGGTAAGTTTGACAAGTTGTTTTAAAAAAAAAAGTATGATATAAAAAAAAAATACAATACAATTGAATTTCATGGACATGATTAAAGCAGTACAGCGTGATTACCGTATTTATCGCGGTATAACGCGCTCCCGCGTATACCGCACACCCCTAAAGTGGCCCCCAATCCTGTGGAAAAAAAGTTTTTTTTGTTTTTTTGTACTTGGTGTTTTGATGTCTTGCGCGGCGTCTATCGGCGGCCTCGTCGGGTCCGGCGTCCTTCTGCGGCTTCGGGTGTCCTCTTCGGCGGGTCCGGCGTCCTTCTGCGGTGGGTCCGGTGTCCTCTTCGGCGGGTCCGGTGTCCTTCTGCGGCGGGTCCGGTTTATTTCAATCTGAAGTGAAGTATATTTGCACTTTGGTATATCTTGAAGTTGTTGCATGGTACAGTGCCAAATTACTTGAACATGAAGTGACAAACCAAGGTGGTTTTGGCTCTAATTTCTGTGATGAATGTCATGAAATCAATGAATAAGTGCTACAGACAGTCTTGGACCAACATTTCTGACTATTCATTTGAAATGACAGCTTCAAGTTTATTGAAAGAAAGGCTGAAGCAAAATTGTGATCAAATTGGAATGCAATAAAAACTTGAAAAAAACAACAACTGTGTAGAAAGTGATCACATTTTTGTTTTATTCAGAGTAATTTGTATTCTATATCCTTGCGCTTGATTGATGCCACCATTTTGCACCACATATGCACCTCATCTAAAGTCCCTAACCCCCCCCCCCTTCTTTGTCTTCGCAACAGGGATGGAGACTTGTTAGACAGGGTAGGCAGTGTTCCCCTGCCACCCAGGTGTTAGGTTGCCAAGCCCCTTTTGGGTGATGTACCTCATCGGGGCTGTGCTCCATCAGGACATGGTTACCCCATGTCCATGAGAATGGGCAGCATACATGCGCTGTACGGTGGTTCTGGGATTGGGCTGTGGTTCCATGTATGTCTCAGGTCAGGGCTCCATACCACACCTACTGTCCAGATTCCATGTAAGCACCCAAGGTGGGCTCTTGTGTCCCATCACTTATTTTCTCTGACCAGTAATCAGACCAATTAACTATACCTCATTATATATCCTTTAGATGTCCTGAGCATCAGCCCCTGATGAGTGTAATGATACACGCAACGCGTCGGGCTTCAGAGATGCCCTTACCGCATCAACTCAGTTGACAACACTATTATCTACCTCCTTATGTTTTTACTGGTTTCAATATCTCCATTTAGGACCTTTTCAGAGCTTGTTGCCATGTGACATCTGTACATATGTAAATTCATTGAATGTATTTGTTTATCCATACAGACCACTATGTGGCGCCTGGTTATACACTGATGTACCTTGTTGCCTATATTGTGAATGCCCATATTTTATGTGTGTGTGTGACTTTAGGGAATTACATTTATTAGAATGTGGTTTCTCCTATGTGATCTCTGTTTGGAGATGTGTCATGCGTTTATGATGAATAAATATGTATCGTTTTATACCTACACCATGTCTACAGTCTCAATCAAAGTCCCAAACTCCTGCATTACTTCCTTGAATCAGGGATGGAGGTGCACCACATATGCACCTCATCTAAAGTCCCCAAACTCCCCCCCCCCCCCTCTTTGTCTGCGATTGATGCCACCATGGTATTTCTTCAGTTGGAAATTAAACTTTGATTGCTCAAATTGCCAGGTGTGTGACCAGCTTTACTATGGTTAGATGAGCTGTCTAATGACGAGGTAGTGCCGAGCTATAAGCTGAAATCCAGTAACTTTTTGGCCTGGTCATGGAGGACCTGAAGCTACAGAGAAGGTGGAATCAACTTTTATTTTACCTTTGTAGTGGGCAGATTTGTACATTTTGAAGGGAATGCCATGTTCCAGCTTTTGACCATACACTGTTTTAAAAAGAAATCAGCCCAGTCTCTCTAGGATTGGGAAGCAGCTGTTTGCAAACATACGTATCCCCTTGTGTATTTTATTGAGGCTTAGTAGCTAAAGCATAGTTTTGCCTGCTGGGGATTGTTTAGTAGAGGGGGAGGCAACCCTGGAGAGGTGAGGATCTACCTAAAGAACATAGAAAAGTCAAAAATCACCTAGCCTAGCCCCTTTAAAAGCTAGGGAAGGTTTGAAGGGTTCATGAATCAATAATAAGTAAAGCAGAATTCAGACGTCAAGTCAGTAGTATATAATTGAGAATGCTGGGGTCAGGAGTAAGTAACGCAGACTACATATGTAGGGTTGCCATCTTTTCTTCAAGTCAAACTTGAACACTTTAGCGGCAGACAGCAATTTTTTTCATCTGAATCCACAGAATTCCCCTTTTACATATAAATCCACAGTTCCCTTTTACATCTGAACTCGCAGAGTTCCCTTACACTGTAAGGGGGGACTCTGCAGACTCTGATGTAAGGGAGAACTCTAGGGACTCTAACATAAAGTATGCTCTGGGAACCTTGATTTAAAGGAGAAGTCCAGCCTGAGCTTTTTAGGCTGGGCTTCTCCTCTGGGTCACAGGAGGGCAATTCATTTCCCCCCCTGTGACCCATTTTCAGTGGAGAGTGGTCTGAAGTCCGCTCTTTGCTGGCGTCACTGCCATCAGCCGGGGCAGCGCGTCATTACAGCTTCCAAGTTGGGATCTGCCAGCTGCCCTGAGACAGCCTCTCCCCACCCCTCCACTGCTCAGCACTCTAATGAGCATGGAGAAGCAGAGAGGAAAGACGCTGACTGACAGTCAGCAGCTTTCCTCTCGGGGAGGAGTGAGAACTGAGCCATCGGCGATGTTCAGTGGCTCGGTTCTCAGTGCAGAGACGGCGGGGGACAGATGGAGCATCATTTGTACTCATTTGAGTACAAATGAGTAAACTTAACCAATAGCATAGTTGCCAACAATCCCGATTTTCCCGAAACAATGCTGATTTTGGGACCCTCCCCCGAAAGGAGCTCACCCCGATAAATTTCCCGGGATTTTGCCTTTGCCCCAGGAAAATCGCGAATGTTTTGGCCAAAAACAGCCGGCGGGCTACAAAAACATGGTCGCCGTCACCGCCGCAAAATTGCCTTTCCTCGTGTGTTTAGTGGAGAGGGGAGGGGCAGCCAATCGGCTTCTCTTATCAGTGTACACTTAAACCAATTGGCTGCACGAATCGGAGGCCCCTCCCCTCTCCACTGAACATACGGTGCCGCTTGTGGAGTTTGCTTTGCTCTGCAGCTGCCGTATGTGGGGATGTCGGTGTTACAGCATGAGCGATGTATGTACAAGGGGGGTATGTACAGAGGGGGGTAGTAAATATGTACAGGGGGGGTAGTAACTATGTACTTTATTAGTGTGGGCAAAGTTAGAGAAGGAAAAACACGAGTACTTTTACGACATATGCCTTCCAATGAATGCTTATCTTGTCATTCTGAGTATTAAGGACCTTTGATTAAAATTGTTATAGATATACTGTGACCTAATATGAGGCCCTATACCATTGTCATGTGTAACAATTTAACCTTCAGCCCGTCAGCCAGGTAGTCTGATTGCCATCCCCCATCTTTCTTCCTCCATTGTCATATGCCTGCCAGTACCTCTGCCCCGCCTTCTGCGGATTGCCCCTGTGTGTGTGTGACCCTTCCAGTTTCCAGGCGGATCTTGTTGCCATCGCAACACACCACAAACTCCTTTTACTGACGCTGTGTTCAGTTATACCAACCCTGATGGGTTGGTGCCTGGGGTGGTGCCCCACTTTTGTGCATATAGCTCCGTCCTTGGCTATCATGTGTAGCTGCTGTATGAGTCCTGCCTTTAGCAGACTAGGGAAGAGGTCATCACTTTAAGAGGTCTCCGTGCAGATTTAGGCAGTGTCATGTAAGCAGACAAAAATAACTTGATTTCAGAATGCGGATAGGTGTGATGTTACCAGTTACTTGTGGCTTCAGGAATAATTATACTAAATTACTTAAGTACAATTGTACTATACTCTGTTATTTGCCAATCACTATGAGTCTCACCAGTCCCAGTATATCTATATGATCTTTAAGCATTGCTTTTTGAACTTAGTTATGGCACAAAAAGAAAACTGACCAACATAAAAAAAAAATTACCCATGACCACATACATATGATGACTGTCCAATATTAGAACTGTAGAGAGGATACAATGTCACCTATACCAGGAAACTAGTCACATGACTGTTGCTGACTATTGTCATAGTTGGTAATAGCTACAATGTCACACATTTATATAAAACATTTATCCAGTGTCAAAAGAGAAGAAAAAACTGTTGGAACTTTGTCCCATCCCCAAAATGATATAGGGAAGCTTTAATATTCTATATCAACATTTTTGTTTTGTTTTAACTGTTCTAAATGTTGTCCATATAATGTTACCCCTACTCCCCTCTTTTTTTTTTTTTATTTCACCATAGCAACCTCCAGAATCACCAAAAATAAAGTGATATAGGAAATGAAGAAAAATAGTTTTCCTTAGAAGAAAAAGGAGGAAACAAAAGGTACACCCAAAAGGGTATATACAAAAAAAAACAAACAAAAAAAATATTCAGATTCAATGCTGCCCCAACCTTTGTATTGTTAAAGAGCATTGAATATGTATTTTGTTAAACCAAAAAAACAAAATAATTAAAAAAAATAAAAATAAAAACAAGTAAACACTAAAAAAAATAAAAATTGCATTGCTGTTATACAAAAGGCAATGTCCTCTCTGTAGTGATTACCATATTAATTGATTCTCAGTGAAAATCCATTTTCCAGCCCAACAGGCCACAGTAAGTGGTATCAGAGAGAGAAAGAGACCCGGCCCTGTTTAATGAAACAGACCACTAAAAAAAAATTTAAATATATTTTAGAATTTAGTTGGGCCTGACTCTAATTAATTATATTCAAGGATTGTCCTTAAAACAAACATTAAAAAAAAAACGATGTTTTAAGGTCCTCTGTGTTTCACAGTATTTTGATCAGTCTTGGTTTCGATCCTCTGTCCATGTGTGTATTTCTTCCTAAAATACAAAAGTCCAAACCATTAATAACATCTTACTGTACCTCTTCTGAAGAGGTTTATGGGCTAACTGACAGTATATGCTTGCCAGCGGAGGTAATGAGTCTATCCACCGTAAGTACAGTGACCCATGTAACTGACTCCCTCCTATATCTGTATTTTAACAAACAAAAATTATAGGAAAAACATGGTGGGATTTGTAAGTACTTACCGTCTAAGAAGACCTCCTGCTGACCTACCCCCTTTACGCATATTACCAGCACATGCGTCAATTTTGGAAGGAGAAAAACAGAGAAATATAGGACCTACTGGATCCATAATATGCCACAAGGTGCAGCATAATGTTTTATGTAGTTTCCAAGTGTCAGAGTGAATGACACTTCACTCTAACCCCAGGAAAGGAGAGAGAAAAACAAAATAAACTTATCTTGTACCTGTGCACAGGGTTTTTATTCGCGAATACATTTAAGTTATAGAAAAAGTATAAATTTAAACTGGTACCAGTATTGAGCTCATTACAAACAAGAGATTGGGGAAGAGAGAGAGAGAAAACAATTATGAATTCCATAAAAACAGAAAAAAAAAAAAATCAAAACAAACAAAAAGAAAAAGTCTTGTTTACACATGGACCATTCATACCCTTTCATTCCATGACCCACACAAACACACCTTAGTTTATCTTGAATCCCCTAGCTTTGGTAATTTGCAAATGAATTGCTAGGTGTTTCTGGCCATTGGGAGAATACAAAGGGACCGAATAAGAGAAAAACAAAACCCTATACTTGACCTTTTGTTACGCATATGTACAGCTTTCTGTGATTCACCCTGAAAAAAAAAAACTTGCAGCAAAACAATTATTACTTATCCCACTTTTTCTTATTTAAAGCCAACAATACAACATTCTTACATGTACCTTGGTAAACTTTGATCTAGTGAAACTAAATGTCCTAGACATCTAGAACCCTTCTAAATTTACTCCATCCATTTTTCAAATTCAAGTCAATAATGTTTCTTTTAAAGGACTGGAATTCTTTCACAAACTCATCCCTTTCCTGTTTCATTTGCCTAATCTCATACTGTAAAGCCTCATTTTGGGCCTTAATATTTGAGGAAGGGATGTATGAATTTGTATTTTCATATTTCTTAGGCTTTTCACCCCAGCGAGGTGAGTACACTTCTACGTCACGCCTCTTTGTTGTATACTGATTTGGTTTTAATATCTTTTCACCAGAAGCTAAACAAAACTGGGAAATGTGTCCGAATAAACCACACGAGAAGCATTTTATCTTTTGTAAAGTATTAAAGTGTCTTTTAACAACTGGTGTGGTTTTAGGCTGAGAACATTCAATGGCTACAACCTGATTAACACCGTTTGCTGTAAGAGAAATGGAGGTTCTTTCAAAAGAGCTCCCATCTTTCAATGAGCTGTTGGCATTATCACCTACTCCAGACGCAGGTACTTTCCTGTTGCAACTAGAAATACTGAAACTTGTTGCATTACAATCTATGGTATGTGTAGATTGTACCGTCTGCACTGTGCTGGAAGATGCAGATAATTGTTCACATTTACTGTCTTCAGCATTCAGCCCCTGTATTGTTGGCTGCTGATGGCTAGAATTCGTATTTGTCATAGAAACTCTTGGAGTACTGATTTTACTTTTGGCAATTTCTAGATCTTGCTTGAGAGAAATGGTCTGCAATAATAATGACCTATAATTGTTGGCTAACCAAAATGCAGCAAAAATTAGTGCGGTCTTACCCTCACGTTTGCTGTATTTTCTCTCTGTAAGTTTTATATTTACATACTCTTGTGCATGGTGCCATGGGCTTTTGGATTCCTCCATTGTCCTTATTATCTCTGCGCTATTTTTAACTTTAGCCATCCTGGCCATCAATTTCTCCATGATTAAAAGTTCAGTGGTGATACAATAATACACCACAGAGCCGACTATCAAAGTCTAGAACTTAGAATTTGCCCCAGAGTGCAGATACCAGTTTTAACATAACACTACTATCTTCACAGAATGAAGTCTACCCCAAAACAAAAGGGCTAAGATCCACACCCACGGAACAATAGGTTTGCTTTAGGTGCACAATGGGAATGTAAACACAGCTATGTTTACCCCAATATTTGCTACACCCAATTCAGTTTAAAAAAAAAAAACAAAAACAAATCTCCCACCAACTTAGATTATTAAATTATTAGTACTTGGTAGGGTTTATCCTTAAAAAAAAAAATTCAAGGTATAAAATACAGTATGCTAAATGCACCTTATTTTATCCTAATAATCTTTTGCAGAAATTAGTTTCAGTTGCAAGCCTTCCACAGTCTTGTACTTTAACTAACAACAATGAGAATATTACTACTTGTAACTTTACACCGTTAGCAATAACACCTAAGTTAAAAAAAAAAATCTTTTGTAGATTTCCAATGTCCTCCAAATTTAAATTTTAGTGGACATACGATTTAAATAAAACAAAAACTTGTTGGATTCTTTGAACAACAAACGTCTAGACCACTATTTCAGTGTCTTTCTACAGACAACAGACAACCAGCACGTTTCTGTGTCTTAAACAAAATTGTATAAATTGCAAAAAATAATAATCATTTATTTTTTTCCACAAACCCAATGACCCACTCTTTCAGTGTGTCAAAGCTGTTTCTATCCCGGTATCTCCTCCCCAATTAATGGTACATCCAAGATACATTATGATTTTGGGATATTAATGAAACACAAAAAAAAAAAAATAACCTTAGAAAATATTAACATATATTTTCCCTAGCTAGGATAGGATAAACTGACTCAGTTTGAACTCCTACTAACCTTAAAAATAACTTGTGGGTAAGCTGACTCAGCTTGAATCCCTTATCAAAAAAAAAACTTGTGGTGTATATTTTCTCCTAATACCCACTAAAAAAAACCAAAATATTTACTTATATGTTCCCTAGATAGGATTGGATAAGTTGACTCAACTTGAATTCCTCCTACTAAGCTTTAATCTCTAATACACATAATATTGTGCTATTATATTAAATACTTCCAGTCTGTACATATTCTGTGGTCGCCACTGTTACCTAGTCATGTGATTATGTGCATACACCTCAATCATTGTAGTCGTATGGACATACACATATCTAGCTCTGAGAGATCTTGTACAAAAGAGGTAGTTCCATCAGCAATAGACATTTATTGATAGGGTTACATAATATATATAAATTACACACCAGACAGTATTTACAACACAATGTACAGTGTAGGTCCCCTGGCTTACATGGTATTTACAAATTACCCACAACGCCCATATCTACAATACAATATAAGATACAAGTATCGAGTTAGATTACCTGGTAACTTCAGGTCAGCCCATGGTGGCTGCTTTCTGTTCCCAATTCTGAAGAGCCCCTAGCTTGCCTACAAAGCATTATATATCCCCCCTCCTTTCTGTAAGGTGGCTAATATAATTCTCCCTAATTGGTCACTGTACCTAGTAAATGTATATTGGGCACAGCCTGATTGGATGAGTCACAGCAGGCTTTTGTTGATAGCCCATGTGCGATGTAAACAGGAAAACAAAAGGCCACCCTTTGAAGTTGTAGCTAATTACTGTAAGGCCCCATACACACGATAGAATTTATCCGCAGATACGGTTCAGCGGACCGTATCCGCGGATAAATCCTCTCTAAGATTTCAGAGGATTTCAATGCGATGGCGTGTACACACCATCGCATTGAAATCCGCGCTGAAATCCTCTGCCGATGACGTGTCGCGCCGTCGCCGCTATTATGACGCGGCGACGGGCGCGACACTGTCATATAAGGAATTCCACGCATGCGTCTATTCATTACGGCGCGTGCGGGGAATCCCTTTGGACGGATGGATCCGGTAAGTCTGTACAGACGAGCGGATCCATCCGTTGGAATGGATTCCAGCAGATAGATATTCTGTGCATGTCGACAAATATTTATCTGCTGGAAATCCATTCCAGGGGAGATTTATCTGCGGATAGATATCCGACGGAGTGTACACACCATAGGATCTATCCGCAGAAACCCATTTGATGGGATTTATCTGCGGATAGATTCTATGGTGTGTATGGGGCCTTAAGAAATACACAGCACTCAATACTATACATTTCTTTCTACCTGAAATATATATATATATCAAATTGCAATTTTATATACCGCTGTTAATGGACATAAAACCATAAGGCAACAACATGCTAATGCAAGAAATACTTATATTATTATAAGTATAAAGTACATAGATGCTTAGTTGAATCAGAAGGCTGCCACCAATCAAGTATAAAGTCAGGCAGCCCCCATACATTTTGACATGTAATTACTAGCAGTCTAGCACTTTCTAGAAGGTAAAGGTTTACTACAGCACATTTTATATTAGCACCCACATATGAAAATGGTGATAGTAATGTGTGGAGAGATAATTAAACTGGAGCTGTATTATTTCCGGTTCCTGAGGCCTGCTTTAGCTGATAATCACATAATAATATCTGGTATTGTGGTGAGAGTCAGATTATATGTGTACATTTAATTATCTATTCTAACATTTTATTTCCTGCATTAAAAAAATAACTAGCAAATATCCACCTGTTCCTTGAACAAATAATTCAGAATGGGGTACGGTAATATAATCCTCCCCAAAACTTCCATCATTATGATGAAGATGAAAAGGAGATGGAGGGCAGGTAGCACTAAGGATGATGTGCAATGTGCAGTACCAGAAATCACGCTAGCTAAAATCTGAATAGTTATGGTTAATGATGCCCTCTACACATTCATGTTACCATTTGTACTGTTTATAGAATAAACGTGAAAGTGCATTTAAATTGGTTGTAAACCTCAGACATGAAATATGAACAAAGCATATCCCCTCTATAGTGTGTACTTGTCTCAGTTAAGAGCACTTATGTCTGCTGCCTCCTTTCTCTGCTATCAGCATGAATCATTTCTGACATGGTTTCCTGACAATAAGAGGGGAAATATTGCTCTAGTCCAAAAACTAAACCAAAGGTGCAAAAAAGAGGTGAAAATGCAAACCAAATAAGAGCAGCTGCACAAAACGTGACCAAAATTCTAATGCCGCGTACACAAGACCGTTTTTCGGAATGTAAAAAAATTAAAATTTTTAATGGTCTAGAAAAAACAAAGTTTTTTTTTAACCCGATTGTTAAGCCTTGCCTACACACGATCGTGAAAAAAAAATTCTCTAGCAAAGCGCGGTGACGTACAACACTTACGACGGCACTATAAAGGGGAAGTTCCATTCGGATGGCGCCACCCTTGGGGATGCTTTTGCTGATTTCATGTTAGTAAAAGACGATTCGCGCTTTTCAGTCTGTTACAGCGTGATGAATGTGCTATCTCCATTACGAAGGCTAGTTTTACCAGAACGAGCGCTCCCGTCTCATAACTTGCTTCTGAGCATGCACGTTTTTTTAACGTCGTTAAAGCCCACACACGACCATTTTTTACGGCATTAAAAACGACAACGTTAAAAACGACGTGAAAAATTACAGCATGTTCTAAATTTTTAATGCCCATTTTTTACATCGTGAAAAATGCTCTGGAGACCACACACAATCGTTTTTAATGACATAAAAAAAACGTAATTTTTTACAACCCGACAAACGGTGGTGTGTACGCGGCATAATTCAACTGTAATTAAAATGCAGCGCTGAAAATAAGAGAGACCAAATCGCACAAAGTGAGATGTGCCTCAATGTGCAAAAAGTGAGACATAAATAAATAAGTCCACATAAAGTCCATTCAAAAGACCATGGAATGTGATAATCAAATCAGACGTGTAACAATGAGGGTCATCTCATAAGCCTTCTTGCAAAGGAAGGAGTGCAGGCCATACACGGTCGAATTTCGAACAAATTTTCTTTTCAAAATCAGAAAGTTAGTTTTTTTTGTGATCCAATGATGCCACCATTGATTTTCGAAATTCAGCCGACAAAATATTCATGTTGCCGGGAATATCGTTTCTCTCCGGGAATATTCTTTTCTCTCCGGGAATATTCTTTGCTTGCACATGCACGTTTTTTTTCTATTACATTTCTTGCACGATTCTCCCATCATTGATCAGAAAATCGTTCGTTTTTCAAACAATTTCCAACAATGTCGGATTTCTCAAATTTGTTTGCCGCACGAAAATCGACTGTTGCTGCAGCCCACTAACGGTGCGAAATTCGTACGGAAATTCTTTGATACAATTTTCGAAAAAAAAATCTTTCGAAATTCGAACCGTGTATGGCCGCCTTAAGGGAAAATACTCTTACCGGAACCGGTAGAGCGTGTGAAATCCCGATGGCAATTCGCATCAACTGGTATGAAGACTCTGGATAAACCAAGCAAATCGCAGATGGCAACTTGTTTAAAGGAAATCCTGGCCTCGAAGAGACTCTGGGTTCACTGGATATCCCTGTGGTCCTCAGATGATGATGAAGTGACCTCCAATCTAGGAATCCTTTTCAGGACTGAAGGATGGCATGATGGAAAAAACCTCCAAACAGCAACTCAATCAACCACAACATGGAAGAAAGGGGAAAAGAGAGGAGGTGCTCACTTAAAAGTGATCACAATACAAAATATGTTTAAAAAAGGGCAATAAGTGGAGTGGTGTACCAAGCCCGACGCCTTTTCCTACACAAGTACTTCAACTGGGGCATCAACCTGCTCCCACAAGTTGCCTTACATTTATAATAAACACTCCAAACATAACTAAAATCTAGCCAATCAGTAACATTTTGAGTGCTGACACCTAATTGGAGGAAGTCCGCCACCTGAGCAAGTGGGCGTGACATCCCCCAAACCTTGAACCAATCGGAATCAGCGCTGAGAAAACTTCCCAGGTCAAATGATGACAATGAAATGACTCACAGGAAGTGAACACAGCGGTGGCCAATCGGAACTGCAAAAAAGCCAGCCAAAATCAGGAGGAGGAGGAGAGGACTGCGTGATGCAACACCCACATGTCCACTCATCCCTCCCCATTGGTGGAACCTAAGCCCTAAATATCCAATGGGACATGTGCTGTCTGCACATAGGGCATTCTCCACGATCCCTGTAATTCAGACACTGCCCCAGAGGATATTGGCCGATATTAAGATAGCGCTGGCCAAAACGAGGTCAAGTGCGCCTGAAAATAACATGTCTGCCCTGAACAGGCAGGCATTGTCTATCACATTGCGGCCACTAAAAGCCGCTGTGCGCATAAACACCTCTGGGCATGCGCGGGCTGAACCACGTTCGACGTTGCGTGATGTCACAACGCACATCTGACGTCACGACGAACGCATGGCCCAGCAGACAGGGGTACAGCGCCCATACAGGGAAACTATAATAGAGAAAAAAATAAAAAAAATAAAGGGAGTTAGGGACTTTAAATGAGGCCATGGACAAGGTGGGGGTATAAGGTAAAAATTACATATTTATTAATCATAGTAGGGTATACAGCACATATCAATGACAAGAACTACTGGTAGAAAAAACATTGTGATAAATATAATTTCATAAGATTTACAACCACATGTATGTGTGCGTATGCAAAAATCGGCAGCAAGGGTACATCAATAAAATGGCAACCTAGCACCACGTAGTAGTCACAGTAGATACATATATACATTTACATGGATTGCTGTATGTACGTGAGTTATAAAAAATAGCAAAATGAGACAGCACATGCAGAGGAGAAAAATATGGGACAGTGAAACCATGATAGGTAGGTACAGTAATTCTGCGTTGTTGGTGTGATATTATCACATTTCTGTATCTTAAATTTCCCGACGCGTTTCGTGTAAACCACTCATCAGGGGCAGATAATCAGAGATGTATGGAAAAACTGCAGTGGGGTGTGACAGGTAAAGAGCCTGGACCAAAGGATTGCCTGTCCCGGGAGCTGAGGTACAAAAGCGCAGCGTGCTGGCAGGGCGCATAGCCTCACCCCCTACAAAACGCAAGCCCAGGGTGCCACTATTCAAGGTAGGATACGGTGTTAAGCCAGTCATGGATGCCTGAGGGGAGTCTAAAAATAAAAAGTAAAAATGAATATATTATAGTATCATGATAAGCTGTGAAGGATACGGATAATTATTGGAAGAGCAAATATAAGAGTAATATATATATATATATATATATAGGGGGGTCTCTGGGTAATGGAGCAAATGACCATGTATATAATATCCAAATGGCCAGGGGGTGTAGCTAATGAAAACAAAAAGTAAACAAGTAGCAGAGACAGTACTGGGTTGCTCAACACCAATGAGTTGGAGTAAAGGCTAACTAGTAGAAGGGAAAGATAAGGGGGCCAGGTGTGGCTTACCTGCATCCCAAACTGGTAAAGACTGGACTGTTAGGACAGGGAGTACCTGTCCTAGATGTTGTGACACTCGGACTGCGTGAGAGAAGGCAGGATACAGCTGACCCGCACATGTGCACGCTGATATGTACCAGCGTCACATGGGCGTGGCAACGGTGGGGAGGGAGTCTGACACACGGGGGATTCCGCGTGTGGAGAATGCCCATAATCCCCAGCTGGACCAGCTGAGATGGAAGAACACGTGACCCACATCATGACGCCACGAGTGACGTCACGTGTGAGTCAGGAGGGGTGGCGCCGATGCGTAGTGGGTGCCCCTCCACCCCCCATTCCTAAGGTGATTCCTCACCACCCCTGAAGGAAAACAGGGGGGAAAAAAGGAGGCGAGGGAGCACACAGTGAGCATCGCAGCTCCCGGGTAACAGACAGGGTCAGGGTATACAAGAACAACAAGCCGAATCCACATTGTAACACAAAGCAATTGTGCTGCTAGACATCATGGACACAAGGTGATTGTGTCCGTGGTGCAAAGGACCCAGGACATACAATATTGTCCTCGGGGTCACCAATACCATCCACGTGGGTGGCAGGGGAACACTGCCAACCCTGTCCAATGGCCTCCATCCCTCAAGCAAGATAAAAAGTGGGGGAAGGTGTGGGACTTTAAATGAGACAACTGTATAGTGACTCCATCCCGGGTTCAATAACAAAAAATAAAGGGAGTTAGGGAGTTTAAATGAGGCCATGGACAAGGTGGGGGTATAAGGTAAAAATTACATATTTATTAATCATAGTAGGGTATACAGCACATATCAATGACAAGAACTACTGGTAGAAAAAACATTGTGATAAATATAATTTCATAAGATTTACAACCACATGTATGTGTGCGTATGCAAAAATCGGCAGCAAGGGTACATCAATAAAATGGCAACCTAGCGCCACGTAGTAGTCACAGTAGATACATATATACATTTACATGGATTGTTGTATGTACATGAGTTATAAAAAATAGCAAAATGAGACAGCACATGCAGAGGAGAAAAATATGGGACAGTGAAACCATGATAGGTAGGTACAGTAATTCTGCGTTGTTGGTGTGATATTATCACCTGTCTGTATCTTAAATTTCCCGACGCGTTTCGTGTAAACCACAATATTTTTTTATTTTTTTTTTACCTTATACCCCCACCTTGTCCATGGCCTCATTTAAAGTCCCTAACTCCCTTTATTTTTTGTTATTGAACCCGGGATGGAGTCACTATACAGTTGTCTCATTTAAAGTCCCACACCTTCCCCCACTTTTTATCTAAACTATAATAGAGAGTATATACAGCACACTGAGCCCATGAAATACGCTTCAGGGGACTTATGGGATACAGCACCCATACAGGGAAACTCTAATAGAGAACATGTTCTCAATTTTTCCAATGAAAAATAATTCTATCGGGATTTCTGTTCATCTGGATGCAATTTCCGATGGACTAAAAACCACGCATGCTCAGAATCAAGTCGACGCATTGAACTTTTTTCTTGTAGTGTTGTACGTCACTTCGTTCTTGATGGTCGGAATTTGGTGTGACCGTGTGTATCTAAGACAGCTTGAGCGGAATTCCATTTGAAAATGTCGGAGTTTATTCCGACAGGAAAACCAGTCGTGTGTACAGGGCATTAGAGCTCATTTCACAGAGCTCTGCAGACAGCTCTCTACCCCCATTTTTCTGACAGCTCAGACAAGTTTATATATTTAGCACTTTGAATGGATGTAGAGAAGAGAAGACTGCAGATAGACAGATACAACTTATGTGGAAGAATTTGTTTCATCTCTGTGTATCACCTGAGTGTAGTTTCTTCACTGGGTATACTGTATAAACGGGTTTACAACCACTTTAACCACGTCTTGCCCGCCATATAGCAGAATGACGGTCAGAAAGTGGTTGTATTATCCTGACTGGGCATCATATGACGTGCAGCAGGATAATTCCACTAGCGCGCACCCGCAGCGATTGGTGGTGTGGTGTGTCACTCTGACACACCGCATCTCAAATCCTTGAAAAGAGCTAATGACGTAGGCTCTTTGCCATATGATGAGCTGTGTTCAATCACAGCTCACCATATGGTAACCAGGAAGTGCCGTTTATCGGCCTTTTCGTTACTCGCGCTGACAAGGCAGGAGTAGAGTAGATTTCCTGGGAGGTCTACGCTTATAATCAGCGCATTGATGTAACCCAAGCTACATACAGTATACAGCGCTGTGTTCCGGTAGTGGGAGGGAGACCTTAGGTCTCGCTCTGGGAAAAAAATCAAATCAGGCTAAGTACTGCTGATCCATTCACAGGAAGCTTTGCATTTTCTGAATGAATACAAGGCTTTCTCTGATTGTCCGAGGTGGACAGATGATGATTTCTGCCTCAGCAAATCATAAAAAACATTGTATTCGTTCACAAAAAACAACGTTTCCTGTGAGTGGCTAAGCAGTACTCCCTATAGAGTGCCCAGAACACAGCGCTATAGACTGGATTTAGTTCATGCATTGGTGACAAACACTTGCATGTGTTAGGCCCCTTTCACACGGAGCGGATCAGTAATGATCCGCCTCCGTATGCTCCGTTTGCTCAGCGGGGATCGCTCCGTTGATCCCCGCTGAGCTGGCGGATGACAGGGCGGTCCCCGCACACTATGCAGGGACCACCCTGTATTTTCTCCGCTCTCCCATATGGGGAGATCGGTTGAACACGGACAGGTCTTTTGGGTGTACCAGTGTCCATTCACCTATAGGTGGCATATAACCCACATAGTTTCGACTATGGTACTCTGTGTCCCGTGATGTACGATAAAGAAATAATTTTTTTTTACCAAGGGTTTCTTGGAGACTTTTTTTTTACCATTATGCTCGCAATCTAAGGTAATAATAATAATAATGATAATAATAATAATATCCAAAATACCGCTATTTAGTCCCTTGAAACTACAATGAATGCTACTTTTTTGCTTTTTTTCCCCCACAATGGTCAACTAGCCACTTGTTTGTCTTTTATTTTGTGCCATGACAGAAATACAAAATCCGAAGCTGAGGATACCCGAACTGCATACTATTATGGATGAAGGAGACATCTGTGATCACTGATAGATGCAATTCTTAATCTCTTTAGGATTGATTGGACTTGGAGGACACCTTCTGTATCATCCTGGTCACAGATAACTATGGCTCTAAATGGCTCTATATAAAGGATAAACCAATTGTGTTTATCACAAACATTCCCAAGGTTGCTAAATGACTATAATGCCAGTGGATAATTACATCTGCCGTGATGAGAAAGCAATTTCTACCATACTGCTAAATATGATAGGATCGTTTGTGAGCCTGCTTGATCTTAAAGAGGGGTTGTTAGATTGATGTAGGCATGTGTTACAGTAATTGCTCTAAATTGTTATTTATGATGCACCATTGTACCAAGGAACAAAAATCTGCCCTAACAAAATATAATTCCAGTCTCATTTTCCCCACAGTGTCGCAGTGTAACGTCTATGGCCCAGGAAAGCCTATGATTCTTAATTTGTAAGCTCTAAAGGGCAGGGCCCTCTGATTCCTCTTGTGCCAAATTGTATTGTAACTGTAATGTCTGTCTTCATTTTGTAAAGCGCTGCTCAAACTGTTGGCGCTATATAAATCCTGTATAATAATAATAATTCTGATCAGAGCATCCCTCAGTTTGCCTTTTTTTGCTACGCGGCAGAAGGGCTCTCCTGTGCGAATTGGCATATGTACAGCGGCTTCTTTAACCTCTTCCTTACCGGGCCATTGTAAAATGACGCCGGCAGGAACTCTCCCTCGATCCGGGTGGACGTCATATGACTTCCTTTCATCCCGGCAATCTAAGGCCCGCGGCACCGCCCGTGACCCGGCGCGTGTGCCCGGCAGCCGCGATGTCCGCCGGGCACCAGCGATTGCCGGTGATCACGGCAGGAGTGTGGATCTGTGTGTGTAAACACACAGATCCACCTCCTGTCAGGCCCCATACACACGATAGAATCCATCCGCAGATAAATCCCAGCAAATGGGTTTCTGCGGATAGATCCTATGGTGTGTACACGCCAGCGGATCTGTTTCCGCGGAGAAATCTCCTCTGGGATGGATTCCAGCAGATCGGATATTTGCTGACATGCACAACAAATCCATCTGCTGGAATCCATTCCAACGGATGGATCCGCTCGTCTGTACAGACTTACCGGATCCATCCGTCCAAAGGGATTCCCCGCACGCGTCGTAATGATTTGACGCATGCGTGGAATTCCTTATATGACAGCGTCGCGCCGTCGCCGCATCATAATCGCGGCGACGGCGCGACACGTCTTTGCCAGAGGATTTCCGCGCGGATTTCAATGCGATGGTGTGTACACTCCATCGCATAGAAATCTGCGGAAATCTTTGAGAGGATTTATCCGTGGAAACGGTCCGCTGGACCGTATCCGCGGATAAATTCTCTCGTGTGTATGGGGCCTCAGAGGTGAGGAGACCGATGCTGTGTTCCCAGTACAGAGGAACACACATCGGTCTCCTCCCCTTGTGAGTCCCTTCCCCTCTACAGTTAGAACACACTTTAGGGAACATATTAACCCCTTCTGCACCCCCTAGTGTTAACCCCTTCCCTGCCAGTCACATTTACACAGTCATCAGTGCAGTTTTTATAGCACTAATCGCTGTATAAATGTGAATGGTCCCAAAAACGTGTCAAAAGTGTCCGATGTGTCCGCCGCAATGTCACGGTCACAATAAAAATCGCAGATCGCCGCCATTACTAGTAAAAAATAATAAATAAAAATGCCAGAAATCTATCCCCTATTTTGTAGATGCTATAACTTTTGTGCAAACCAATCAATATACGCTTATTATTATTAGTTTTCTGCTGCTAGCTGTGTGTGGCAGTCAGGAGAACAGCATTGCACAGAAGGTCAATTAATGGACTGTGTTGCACATGGCCTGAGAAGACATATCCATTTGAGAAGGCCCAGTGAATGGATGGTTCAAGTGGAATCGCAGAGTGAAGTCTGCATGTGAAAGTGTGCTGTTTGCAAGTTTGCAAGTACACCAACATTTTTCCTGTATTAAGAAGGAACAGGGAGGCCCGGAGCAAAAGACACAAGCAATAGTGGAGGGCCGGGCATGACAGTGTGTCTAGTGACACCAAAAGGGTTAAGGGAAAGGGGTGGGGGAGTTAGGAGGAGCAGGACGAGCTCTGAGGGGCGGGGGAGTGGCCATACAAAAGGGTGGGGTGGGGCCAAAGGGCTCAGTCGCAGCTAGGCGAGCACGGAGGAAACAGTTTTTTTCCTCCTGCTCTTTGCCCTCACAATGGCGTCGGTGGACCTCGTGCTTGCCCAGTTGCGGGCGGAGGCGGCGAGTCGGGGACCGGAGTGGCTGGAGCAGCGCGCGGCAGAATGGATGTCTGACCAGGCGGGCGGTGGCGGCGGCGGTGAGTTGACCCCACGCGGGTGGAGGTCGCGGCCTCCGGCCCGCTATTCCCCGGGGCCCTCATCCAGGACAGTAAGGGGGCGCGAAGCCCGCCGGGGGGGCGGTCGCCCCCCCCGCCGAAGAGGGTGACTAGGAGCGAGGCGGAGGGGATCGAGCAGGACACAGGCCGCCGACCTCCGTCGGTGGGCGGGGCCACGGGCCGTTTTGGCGCTGCTTCCTCGGCTGCGGGTCGTGGGAGGGGGACGCCTTCTCCTTCCAGGGATGGATCGGGTGCTGCACGGGGGGAAAAAAAACAATAAGCGTATATTGATTGGTTTGCACAAAAGTTATAGCGTCTACAAACTATGGGACAGATTTATGGACTTTTTTTTATTGTTTTTACTGGTAATGCTGGCGATCAGCAATTTTTAGTGGGACTGCAACATTGCAGCGAACAAATCTGACCCTAAGTGACCAATACAGTGATCAGTTCTAAAAAAATGCACTGATCCCTGTATAAATGACACTAACAGGGAAGGCGATCAATGGGTTAAATGTGTTCCATGTTTGTGCTTTCTTACTGTGTGGGAAAGTACTGACAGAAAGAACACAGGGATCGCTGTTCCTGATTAGTACAGAAGATCTCCATGTTCTCCCCTGTCAGAATGGTGATCTGCCTGGTTTACATAGGCAGATCCCTGTTCTGCCTCTCTGAGAAGCGATCATGGGTGGCCGACAGACATCGGATCCGCCAGACCCGCGCATTTGTTCCCCCTCCGTGCAGCGGGCACATGTCCACAGTATCTATTGCATGAAACAACGTACAGGTACATTGTTTCACCAAATAGAGCCACCTTGCCAAATTAATATGCGGTGGGCGGTCTTTAGGTGGTAAAAATTGTTGTAAAGACAGAAGTTTTTTTATTTATTTTTTTACCTTTCAGCATTCTATGCAGTTTTTTTACCTTACTGCATTCTTCTGCATGCCACTCCCCTTGAAGCCCCCCCTAAATACATATCTGAGCCCAGGGGCGGACTGACTGGCTATTTGGGAACTCGGGCACTGCCCGAGGGCCCTATTCCATTAGGGGTCCCCCCCAGTATTGCGAGAGAGCTCGCATGGTGGTGAGTCTTTGTGGGCGCGCTCCCGTGATACAGTGAGCGGCCATAGCCGTTCACTGTATCACTCGGCCCTGCCCCTCTGCGAGCCGCATCACTGGATGTGATTGAGAGCAGTGCCAGCCAATGGCTGCGCTGCTCTCAATCCATCCGCTCTAGCCAATCAGCGGCCAGGCTGAGCGGCGAAGAGGATCTCGGGACTGAGCGCGGGACTTTAGAGGGGTCAGGTAAGTAAAACGGGGGGGGGGGGGCGGTGTCATCAGATGTTTCACCTTAATGCATAGATTGCATTAAGATGAAAACATTTTTTCTTTACAACTCTTTTAAACAATAGAGATTGGTAGTGCAAGGAATAATTTTTAGTTTTGTTTGATAAATTAATTGAGTCTGTGCAAATGACCAGATTAGGATAATATATAGATTTTAGATAAAGAATTATCACACAATTATGACACAAAGGAAAAGGATTACGATAAAATGAACGAAAATTTTTCTCTCCTTTACATTTGTTAATTTAGCCCGCATTGTTTTTTAGACTGAATAATTCAACACACCAGTTTGTCTTACTGCCCAATGTGACAATATTTTAGGTGAAAACATTGTTTTCTGAAGAATGCTATCTCTAGATCAGTGTGGTCTCCAAACTGTGTCCCTTTGCTAACTTTTATCCAGCCTTTGGGGCACTATTCCTCCTACCAATATGAGGCACTATTTTTCTCAATGATGCCAACAGTGGGGAAAAATTCCCGCCACTGACGTCAGTAGGTAATATTCCTCCTCCTACTGATCATAGGTGCTATTTAATTAAATTACTTCAACTAACCACCAAGTCTGAGGCGTTGTTTCCTACCATTGAATACAGGACATTTTCTATCCCCACTGGCCACAGTATAGCCCCCCCCCCCCTAAAGTCTGAAGGACAATAGACTAACCCTTTGCTTAGAAAGATTGTAGAACCCTGCTCTAGATGATTATGGAGTAGGGATGGAAAGGTAGAGAGGCAAAGCAGAACTGATTTTCTGGCAATGAGGGAAGAAATATGCTGGCTAAGCATAAATAGGGAATATGGAGCGACAGAGAGCAGAATTGTGTAGCACCCTCTAGTTTGTGCTAGGGTTAAGGTAGGTTTGTTACTAGTGTAGGTTTGTTGTTTGTAGGAACATTTACTTTGCCTTAGGGCTAAGCCTGAGCTGTGGACCTGGGTCAGGGTTCAGTGAGTCAGGGCTGGATGACTCATCCTAACCAGCTCCTCTGGTGCCTCCCCCTGGTCTAGAAGGTTGTAGAAACTTCTAGAGCTAGTGGTTGGAGGTTAGGAGGGGCTGCCTGGAATATGTATGAAGGTCTCGGCCAATCACCAGTAAAGGGCTAGCAGGGGGCAAGGCTTACCTCATAAATGGGTATGAGCCATGGCAGCGGGGGCAGTTGGATAGAAGATGGAGAAAAGTGCTGTGGAGGCTGTCGTTGGCCCGCAAGGGTGCCCCCTAGTCTGGGGGGGGCTGGCCTTGCGTCGGGGCTTGGGTACTGGAAGGACCCTGCGACTAAATCTGATTGTGCCTATCAGATCCATTTCATTGATTCAGATGGAGAAAAGTGCAGCAGGAGTGTTGAGGAAGCTGTATTTAGGCTGTATCTAGACTGTGATCAGGAAGATGTCCGTTTAATTATGGGTAGGGAATAGAGAATGCTATTTATGATCTGATCATCACGGAGCATTTAGAAAGGAAGTAGATTGGGGCATATTTGGAGGGACAAAAAGGAAAATAACGTTAGATGGGGGCAGCAAGAAGGCCAGGAGCTGAGACGAGAGGAGGCAGAGTAAGATTTGACTGTTTAAGGGTAGAGGAGATAGAAAGGCAGAGAATGTAATGTGGATGGGATAGAATACTTTCACTGGTATAAAAAAAAAAAGCAGAGGTGATCAAATACCACCAAACAAAGCTCTATTTGTGGGTAAAAAGGGATGTCATTTGGGTACAGCATTGTATGACCACTCAATTGTCAGTTAAAGCAACGCAGTGCCAAATTGTAAAAAGTGCTCTGGTCAGGAAGAGGGTAAAATCTTCTGGGGCTGGAGTGGTTAAAGCGGAGGTTCACACGATTTTTTTATCTGTACCTTATCCCCATCAGTGCTATGAAGAGATGCTAAAATGAAAAAAAAAAAAAAATGTTTGTTGCTGGATTTACCGTAGAATCAGTAAGGATTGTGGCACTTCCTGGTCTTCCCTCCCGCGGGAGTAGGCGTGTATCTTGTTTCCCCTGAGGCGCAGTGTTTCCTGGGACCAGTGTCATGCTTCCCATGATTCGGTGCGCAATCCCGAGAGTTTAGTTGCCATCACAACAGGGCGGGAACTTCTGACGACGCTGCCCGTTGTGATGGCAACCTCAGTGCGGTGATGTGATGGCAACCCTAAGCATGCGCGGGAACTAGGGGTGAATGCTGGAAGCTCAGCATTCACCGCATCCATGAAATCATTGCTTGTGGGCTTCACATGCCCACAAGCAAGATGGAACCTGCTAGCATCGTTTTTTATAAGTTCTTTTTAAACATGAAAACGGACATCGGGGGAATTATTAGACAAAACAACCGAGTGTTGTATTGTTATTAGGCAAGTATCTGAATGAAAAAATAAAATAAATGAATGGTAGGCGGATCTCCGCTTTAACTGACAATTGCACGGTCATGGGATGAGGTACCCAAACTAAATTGATGTCCGTTTTTTCCCACAAATTGTGCTTTCTTTTGGTGGTATATGATCACCTCTGTGGTTTATTTTAACAGTAAAAGACAGAAAAACAAACAAACAGAAAAACTAATTTCAAAACAATTATAAATTGATTTGCATTTTAATGAGTGAATTAAGTATTTGATCCTCTATCAATCAGCAAGATTTTTGTCTCCCAGGTGTCTTCTATACAGATAATGGGCTGAGATTAGGAGCAAACTCTAGGGCCCCATACACACGAGAGGATTTATCCGCAGATACGGTCCAGCGGACCGTTTCCACGGATAAATCCTCTCAAAGATTTCCGCAGATTTCTATGCGATGGAGTGTACACACCATCGCATTGAAATCCCCGCGGAAATCCTCTGCCGATGACGTGTCGCGCCGTCGCCGCGATTATGACGCGGCGACGGGCGCGACGCTGTCATATAAGGAATTCCACGCATGTGTCAAATCATTACGACGCGTGCGGGGAATCCCTTTGGACGAATGGATCCGGTAAGTCTGTACAGACGAGCGGATCCATCCGTTGGAATGGATTCCAGCAGATGGATTTGTTGTGAAGCACAGCAAATATTCGATCTGCTGAAATCCATCCCAGAGGAGATTTCTCCGCGGAAAAAGATCCGCTGGCGTGTACACACCATAGGATCTATCCGCAGAAACCCATTTGCTGGGATTTATCTGCGGATGGATTCTATCGTGTGTATGGGGCCTAAGGCCTCATACAGACGAGGGGATCTCCGCTGGAAACGGTCCGCCGGACCGTTTCCAGCGGAGATTCCTCCTCCGGATTTTGATCCGATGGCTTGTACACACCATCGGATCAAAATCCGCGCGGAATACATCCGTGATGACGCGGCGACGTGCGCGACGCTGGAAGGTAAGTACTTCCACGCATGCGTCGAATCATTACGACGCATGCGAGGGAGGGGAGCGGACGGATTGATCCGGTAAATCTGTACAGACGACCGGATCAATCCGCTGGACAGGATTCAAGCGGATAGATTTCTTAGCATGCTAAGAAATTTTTATCCGCTGGAATTTTATCCGCCGATAAATGTCCGCTAGGCCGTACACACGACCGGATCTATCTGCTGGAACTGATCAGTGGATCAATCCCAGCGGATAGATCCGGTCGTGTGTACGAGGCCTTAAAGCGGTGGTTCCCCCTAAAACAAATTTCTAACAATACCTTCGTAAGACCCGTTACACTGCGGGTAGGCTGGCTTTTGTTTTTGTTTTTTAGTACATACCTCGATCTCGCCGTTTCGTCCCTTGGCGGTGGGCGTTCCTAGTTGATTGACGTTTCTCCGACGGGCACATACGTGACGTCACGACTTTCCGAAAGAAGCCGAACGTCGCTGCGCAGGCACCGTATAGAGCCGACTCTATACGGCGCCTGCGCAATGACGTTCGGCTTCTGTCGGAAAGTCGTGACGCGCAGTATGCAGACATCACGAGGGGCACATGCATGACTAACATCCTCCTGTCTTTTCCCTTCCAGGTGACTCTGCCTATGCCCTGGGACCTCATCTCATGACTCCATTCCGCAATCCGCAAACACCAGGAGAGAGAAGATATAACGAAGCACACGCACGCACCCGTGCAGTGGTTGAGCGAACATTTGGCCTCCTTAAGTCACGATTTCGATGCCTGGATAAGACTGGGGGTACCCTGCTGTATTCCCCCAACTTCGTGTGCCAAATCATCGCTGCATGTTGCGTGCTGCACAACTTCGCAGTGAGAAAGGGCCTGCAGATTGACCTACGTGATGACCTGACCCCCCAACCACCATGTCCCCCCCCTAACCGAGGCTACCCCGTCTGCTGATGGTACAGCAGTCAGGAGATGTCTCGTGGAGCGAATCTTTGAACGTTAAACACAAACATTAAACATGGCACACAGAAAATGCACGCATGCACACCACTGTGGTCCCTAACACACACCCCACATGCACAGAACATTGGATTAGACCGAAGTACACCGCACGGTACTAAGGAGCAGCAACGCCGCGTCAAGGCCCCAATGATGTTGCTGTCCATTCATACGTCATTCATACGGACCTGGGGAGAACTTATCACCAGCGCCCGAGGGTGACACCCCTTACTGGCAGGAATGTCACCACCCCACATTCACACACCATTCACACTGTACTCTGCAACACTGCCTGTGTGCAGCACCCAAACTAAAAAAAAAAGCTCTTAACCAGAGCAAATAATAAAATAAGCTCTTAACCAGAGCAAATAATAAAATAAGCTCTTAACCAGAGCAAATGAACAATAAATAATCACTTGCCCCGGCGCGGGCTACGCCTGGTGCCCAGGTTCCTGGCCCTCACTTGCCTGGGGGGAGCTGGGGCATCAGGTGGAGGAACATCTCCAGGTGGAGGAACATTCCCAGGTGCCTCCCTGCCTGCCTGTCTGCCCTCCAAAGCTAGTGCTATGCGGGTGAGCAATGACTCCTGGGTAGCTGTCTGGGCCTGAACAGCCCTTCGCAGGCACCTGACCTCCCCCACAAGTTCGGCAGTTGTAGTCTGCAGCTCACCCAGGCTGGTGATTGTGGCTGCGCAGTTTCCAGCCACATCTTGCAGAGCATCTGGTACTGCTCCCGAGGAGGCCAAGCTGTCGGACAGGCGCCTCAACTCCACCAAGATTTCACCCATATGACGGGTTTGCTGGTCCTGCTGCCTGGCCAGATTCTCATGAAGCATTTCTGCCGCACCCCTTGTCCTGTGGGTAGCCCTCCTGGGGACAGGAGTGGCTGGGCCCCTTGCATAGAGTGAGGACCTGGAGGGGCTGGAGATGAGGGGGATGGGACGGGAGGGACTGGAGAGGGTGTTGGAGGACCCTGAGGGGCTGGATATGCGGGGGCTTTGTGATGGTCCTGCCACCACATGCGACTCCTCCAAAAAAAGGAAGACCTCCTGCTCGCTGTGGACCACCTCTTCCTGGACCACCTCTTCCTGGACCTCCTCTTCCTGGACCTCCTCTTCATGGACCTCCTCCTCAACAACCTCCTGCGCGGAGGACTGACCACTCCCCTCCACCAAGGCCTGTTGGCTTCCCAGGAGGTCAGTCACAGAAGCAGACTGCTCAGTGGATGATGGTCTGTGACGGCCACTGGCAGCATTGGATGGCCCCGCTTCATCCTGCTCACCTGTGGATGACACAAAACAGTCACATGTTGGTGGACCAACACACTTGTCACATAACCCACCACCCCCACCACACATGCAA
The DNA here is from genome assembly GCF_905171775.1 of Rana temporaria. Lineage (NCBI taxonomy): Eukaryota > Metazoa > Chordata > Amphibia > Anura > Ranidae > Rana > Rana temporaria. The sequence goes on from NC_053492.1 coordinate 79,792,623, forward strand.
CACACCAGAAGATAAAACACACTTACCTGTCCTCATGGGTGGCTCACTTGAGTCATGGCCCTCCAGGCCCTCCACCTGCTCCCTCCGAAGGCAGTGGGCAATCACTTCCTCCTCTTGAGTGAGCCGGGTAGAACAGGGTGGCCCCCCTCCTGTGCCCCTGGCATGCTTTGCAATGATGGCCATCTTGTTCCTGACCACACCACGCAGGTCATTCATTTTTTTCTGAATTTCCTGGGGGGTCCTTGCCTCATGGCCTAAGGCATTGACCTGGGCAGTCACTTTCCTAAGGATCTCCTCCTTTTTGGTTTTACTTGTGCTGCCACTGTCAGCACCATGGAGTCTTGAATCGTATCTCTCCATGGCAGAGACTACGATGGCCCTCTCATCTTGGCTGAAATTCTTTTTTCTCCTTTCCTTCCTGGGTCCAGGCATTGCAAAGCTAAAGAGAAAAATCTCCACCAACAGAATCAATGGAGTCACTTTGCACTCGTTGGGCGCATGTGGTGACGCATTTATACACTGGGCCGGCCCAACTCAGCAGGGATTTACGCCTACTGTTGTTTGCGCATGCGCAGAGGGCGGGGCACGTCCGGCGCATGCTCCGTTCGGTCTGGACATCATTTGCATGGGGTCACGGTTCATTAGCATTCTTCACGCCCACATCCCTCCTACCGTCACTTGCGCCTACTTACGCCGACACATTTCAGCTCCGCGAGCGCAACGTAGGACGCATGTGGTACGGGAATATGGGAGAGCTCTCTCCAAGTTAAGCCGGCGTAGCGCAACTATGATGCGCTACACCTGAGTAAATATGCGCCGATCTACGAGAATATGGCCCAGTGTTCCTAATCTCAGCTTGTTATCTGTATAAAAGACACCTGTCCACAGACGCAATCAGATTCCAATCTCTCCACCAAGACCAAAGAGCTGTCCAAGGATGTCGGGGACAAGATTGTAGACCTACACAAGGCAGGAATGGGCTACAAGACCATCGCCAAGCTGCTTAGTGAGAGGGTGACAACAATTGGTGTGATTATTTGCATATGGAAGAAACACAAAATAACTATCAATCTCCCTTGGTCTGGGGCTCCATGCAAGATCTCACCTTGTGGAGTTTCATTGGTCATGAGAACAGTGAGGAATCAGCCCAGAACTACACGGGAGAATCTTGTCAATGATCTCACGGCAGCTGGGACCGTAGTCACCAAGGAAACAATTGGTAAACTACACTGTAAAGGCCTGAAATCCTGCAGCGCCCACAAGGTCCCGCCAGGGGCGGATCCAGAGTCTAGTCTCGGGAGGGACACTACCGGAAAATATTTTTTCGGGGGAAATTTATCTGGGAAATGGCTAGTGTTAGCATTTCAATGATCAAGGCACCATGGTTGTTATGGTGTCAGGATGATTGAAGCGCATTATTTCTATTATTACATCAGTGAGAGGCCAGAGTGTGTCACTTGCCACGTCACCTGCCACCAGATGCAGCTTGTCACTTGCCACGTCACCTGCCACATGTTGCGGATTGGCATTTGCCACGTTGCTCGCCACGTTGCGGATTGTCACTTGCCACACGTTGCGGATTGTCACTTGCCACGTCACCTGCCACATGTTGCAGATTGTCACATCACCTGCCACAAGTTGCAGAATGTCACTTGCCTGCCACCAGATGCAGATTGTCACTCGCCACAGAGCCACCCGCTCAGACTCTTCAGTGCCCGCAAATTCCGCAACTACCACCCGCTCAGGCTCTTCTGCGCCCGCGAATTCCGCAACTACCACCCACTCAGACTCTCCAGTGCCTGCGTATTCCGCAACTACCGCCCGCTCAGACTCACCGGTGCCTGCGAATTCCGAAACTAACACACATTTCTCGGGAGTGGCAATTGCTCTGTTGCCCCCCCCTTGGATCCGCTGCCCAAGAAAGCACATGTACAAGCCTGTCTGAACATCTGGGTAAAAGTGTTGTGGAAGAAGAGACCAAAAATCAAGCTCTTTGGCATCAACTCAACTCGCCATGTTTGGAGGAGGAGGAATTCTGTCTAAGAACACCATCCCCACCATCAAACATGGGGGTGTTTTTCTGCTAAGAGGACAGGACAACTTCACCACATCAACGGGAGGATGGAGGGGGCCATGTACTGTCAAACCTTGGGTGAGAACCTCCTTCCCTCAGCCAGAGCATTGAAAATGGGTCCTGGATGGGTGTTCCAGCATGACAATGACCCAAAACACATGGCCAAGGCAACAAATGAGTGGCTCAAGAAAAAGCACATCAAGGCCAGTCTCCAGACCTTAATCCCATGGAAAATATGTGGAGAGAGCTGAAGGTTTAAGTTACCAAACGTCAGCCTCAAAACCTTAATGATTTGAAGAGGATCTGCAAAGAGGAGTGGGACAAAATCCCTCCTGAGATGTGTCCAAACCTGGTGGCTTACTACAGGAAACATCTGACCTCTGTGATTGCCAACAAGGGTTTTGCCGCCAAGTACCAAGTCATGTTTTGCGAAGGGTGTCAAAAACGTATTTCACTTGTTAAAATGCAAATCAATTTATAGCTTTGTTGAAATGCATTTTTCTGGATATGTTGTAAAAAAATATTTCCCATCATGAGTATAGGCAGAAGAGGGGTCCGTGTGATAACTTGGGGTTCATGTGGTCACTGCACACATGCAGTAAGCAACTGTCCATTTGTTTTATAATTGAGAAAATTCTTGCTGTAATTCTCTCCCAGATACTCCCTTTTCTTCTGTTGTCCTTATAATGCTGGATCGTGGTAATGAAATCCTCTTTATCTATTGAAGACATGTATGCCATTTTGTCTGTACTCTGCTCTTCAAACATGCACAGAGCAAGGAAGTTAATGGGAGAGACAGGACATAGGAAGTAGGGACAGGTTATAATATTTTGTATTTTTATTTTTAATTTTTATTTTAATTTTAATTTTTAAGGAGTGCAGGGTTTGTAACGCATGTGTAATGCATTTGTAACCCCAGTGTGCTGGGGGTTTTTGCCTTCCTCTGGATCAACTGTGGGTATGGAGTTGGGTGTATAGGATTGTACTGTGTTTTTTATTTTGTTTTTTATTTTTTGTGGTTGAACTGGATGGACTTGTGTCTTTTTTCGACCTGACTTACTATGTAACTATGTAACTATGTAACGCCTTCTCTGCATTTGCTGTTCAGAAAAACACAGCATGCTGTACTTTTTTAAGTGTGCTGATGTTAACTATGCACATGCGATTACCTTGATTTTGGGCTCTCTATACAGTTCAGTTCAAAATGCATCCAACTGCGTTCGGTGTGAAAGGGCTCTAACACAAACTTTTCTTAATGTTCCCTCCTACCTACCCTGCATACCCTATATAAAAAAAAAACTTGTATACTAACCTTTTTGTAATCTGCTGTGGTTTGGTCACCTGGTCCTGCAGCTCTGCTCCCTTATGGAGCGCTCAACAATGACTTTGAATTCTGAGAGCCACAACATCACCCATAGGCTCCCATTACCCAGCCGTAGTCGGCTCTCCCTCCTCTCCCCTGCAGCAGCTTCTCACAGACACGTTGGAGCACATGATCAAGTGAGCAGACAGCAGCAAATTAAAAATAGCTAAGTACACAGAGCTTTTTTTATACAGGGAATGCAGGTTAGATAGGAGGGAGGGTAAAGGGGGACATTTTTAGGAATAGTTAAGTGTTATGCTGCGTACACACAACCGTTTTTCATAACGTTCTTTAGGTGCAAACTGCAGAGGACACGGGCAGTACACACCAAGTAGCTTTAGGTGCAAACTACAGAGGACAAAGGCAGTACACACACCACATAGCTTTATGGCGCACACTGCAGAGGACACAGGCAATACACCACGTAAGAATACTGCAGCTAGCACAATAACCTGCCTGCCAGTAAATTAGGAAGAGCTGATCTAGCTAAACTATACAGTGTATAAATATATTTACAACCCCTGGGATGCATATACAGTACAGACCAAAAGTTTGGACACCCCTTCTCATTCAAAGAGTTTTCTTTATTTTCATGACTATGAAAATTGTAGATTCACACTGAAGGCATAACACATGTGGAATTATACATAACAAAAAAGTGTGAAACAACTGAAAATATATTTCATATTCTAGGTTCTTCAAAGTAGCCACCTTTTGCTTTGATTACTGCTTGGCACACTCTTGGCATTCTCTTGATGAACTTCAAGAGGTAGTCACCTGGCGCAGCACCCCATCACTCTCCTTCTTGGTCAAATTGCCCTTAAACAGCCTGGAGGTGTGTTTGGGGTCATTGTCCTGTTGAAAAATAAATGATGGTCCAACTAAACGCAAACCGGATGGAATAGCATGCCGCTGCAAGATGCTGTGGTAGCCATGCTGGTTCAGTATGCCTTAAATTTTGAATAAATCCCCAACAGTGTCACCAGCAAAGCACCCCCACACCATCACACCTCCTCCTCCATGCTTCACGGTGGGAACCAGGCATGTAGAGTCCATCCGTTCACCTTTTCTGCGTCGCACAAAAACACGGGGGTTGGAACCAAAGATCTCAAGTTTGGACTCATCAGACCAAAGCACAGATTTCCACTGGTCTAATGTCCATTCCTTGTGTTCTTTAGCCCAAACAAGTCTCTTCTGCTTGTTGCCTTTCTTTAGCAGTGGTTTCCTAGCAGATATTCTACCATGAAGGCCTGATTCACACAGTCTCCTCTTTACAGTTCTAGAGATGTGTATGCTGCAAAAGGTGGCTACTTTGAAGAACCTAGAATATGAAATATATGTTCAGTTGTTTCACACTTTTTTGTTATGTATAATTCCACATGTGTTAATTCATAGTTTTGATGCCTTCAGTGTGAAACTACAATTTTCATAGTCATGAAAATAAAGAAAACTCTTTGAATGAGAAGGTGTGTCCAAACTTTTGGTCTGTACTGTATATCCTCTACACACTGTGGCCCAGATTCACAGACACTGGCGCATATTTATGCCAACGTAGCGTATCTTCTTTACGCTACGCCGACGCAGCGCAGAGAGGCAAGCACTGGATTCACAAAGCCAGTGCTGCCAAATCTGCGCTGGGTTTTCTAGGCGTAAGCCGGCGTATGTGGAAGTGGGCGTGAGCCATGCAAATGAGACGGGACCCCATGCAAATGATGGGTCGAGCGGCAGACAAATACGTATAATGAACGGCGCATGCGCTGTCCCGTAGACGCATCCCAGTGCGCATGCTCACAATCACGTCGGAACTACTCCCTAAGATACGTCGGATCACTGCCTACGGCGTGAACATAACCTACACCTAGTCATATTCACGTCCTACGTAAAATACGTCGGCTTGTGTTCCCTTTGTATGGATGCTGCTGAGTTACACCTCCTTTATGGGGCATAACTTTGCGCCGGACGTATGACCTGAGCCATAATTGGCCAAAGCCACCCTGGCTTTGGCCAATTATGGCTCTCCGTTTTTTGCGCGCTGTGATTGGCCAAGCATGCGGGTCATAGTGCATGCTTGGCCAATCATCAGCAAGCAATGCACTGCGATGCCGCAGTGAATTATGGGCCGTGACACGTCACTCGAATTTGGCGCGAACGGCCCGTAACGTTCGTAATTCAACGAACGGTTATCCCTACTTGTAACGTGTTCTCTGTAATTTAGTCCTTTGATCAGGCGAGCGGCATGGTTTTGAACTAACTGCAACTTAGCAATCCATTATTTTGGGAGATTTAATAAGAAAACATTTGAGTAATCCAACCTAGAAAGTATGAATGCTTGTACAAGTTTTTTCCGATTCACTTCGGTAAACCGATTTTTAAGCTTCCGAAGGAAATTTAGATAGTACCTTGCATTTTTCACGATATTTAAGACATGTGGTATAAATGTGAGTTCCGAGTCAAACCAGACCCCTAAGTTCTTAATCTTTTTGGCAGGCGTTGGAATAGTGCCAAATGATATGGGCCAGTTTGAAATTGGTGATGTAGGTGTAATTTTACCAATTAACCCTCCTGGCGGTATCCCCGAGCGTGACTTGGGGTGGGTTTTTTATGCTGAAATCGGTATCCCCGAGTCACGCTCGGGGTAGTTGTGCAGAGCCTGCAGCGTGCGCTGGCTTACCTTGTCCTGGATCCAGCGATGTCACCGCGCTGTGTGAGCGAGCAGGACCTCGCTCGATTCACACAGCGTCGTCCTGTGCCGCCGTTCTCCGTTCCCTGCGACGTTACGACGCACGGGAGCGGAGATCGGCGCCAAATTCAAAAACGTAAACAAACACAGTACATACAGTATACTGTAATCTTATAGATTACAGTACTGTATGTAAAAAAAACACACCCCCCTTGTCCCTAGTGGTCTGCCCAGTGCCCTACATGTCATTTTATATAATAAAAACCTTTCTTTCTCCCTGCAAACTGTAGATTGTCCATAGCAACCAAAAGTGTCCCTTTATGTCAAAAATGGTTTTAGATCAGCTAAAAAACAGCGATAATAAATTATAATCACTTGCAGAATTGTGCGATAGCGATTTGTGGGGTAATTCGTCATAAAAAAAAAAAAAATGACAGCAACAATTCTGCAACTGAGAAAATTTCAGTGATTTTGATTTGATTACATTATTGAATAATTTTTATTAGAATTAGATTATTATTTGTTATAATTATTTATAATTATTTATTATATTATAATTTATAATTTTGTTTTTAAAAAAATGTCATACTCGGGATGCCTATTAGATTCTTGTTTGGTCAGATTTAAGTGAGTTATTCCTAAGAATTACAGGCCTACAGTACAAATCACCAAATTTCCTTGCAAATAATTGTACCGCTTTTGGTACGTAATTCCAGACAGAATCATACCGCCAGGGAGGTTAAAAGAACTTCAGTCTTAGCAGTGTTAATACCAAGTCTACTAGAAAGCATCCATTGATGTATTTCAGCTAAACAAAGTTGGAGTTTCAATTGCATATCTGTACCGCTAGCCATATCTACCAGTATTTGTGTGTCACCCACGTATATTTGAGCCTACAAGCCATATTTCATTATAATTTCTGGCAGTGTCCGCATGTAACAGTTAAAGGCCAGTGGTGAGATGGCACTGCCTTGAGGAACTCCACAATGTAGATGGTGAAGGGAGAGATCTATGTGTGCGATTTGAAAGAAAGGACTTTAGCCAGTTCAGCACTTTGCCTTTTATTCCTGAACAGGAATTCCATGCGATTCGTCAGGATGTCGTGGTCGATCGTATCGAACGCCGCCGAGAGGTCTAGAAACACCAATGCGGCTGATCCTCCAGCGTCCTTAATCACAAGGAGTCTTTCACACATGGCTAACGCACATACTTCTGTGCCTTGACCCGGCCTAAATCCTGATTGGGTGTCGTGGAAAAGATTGTTTATTTCCATATGATGTTGTAGCTGATCAAAGACCACACGCTCTAAGATCTTGGCCAGGAATGGTATCGAGGTTATCGGCCTAAAATTATTTAGGTCGGCAGGATCTAAGCCTGCTTTCTTCAACAGCGGTGACATGATGGCATGTTTCAATTGAGTAGGCATAAGGCCAATTGCATGGCATTTATTAACTAGCATTGTGATATCAGCCACCAAGGTCACAGCATGTTTTTTTTTAAAACTATGCTGGGCACGTATCATCTAAATATGTGGAGGCTTTTAGGCTGTTCATGATCTTTAAAATGTCTAATATAGATACAAGTTTCAATTTGTCCAATAGAGGCATATTGATGTTGGTAGGATCATGTAATGGTTGATAACTAGATGAGGCTGATATATTTTTAAATTTTTTAAATAAATCTGTACAAAGTTTTAACGAGGCCGATATGAACGGTGCACACTGACTAGGCGATGTAATGGAGCGTACAATTTTAAACAGTGCACTGTCTTTATTAGGTGCATTGTTAATTAAATGGTTATAATATGTCCGTTTACATAATTTTATTTGCTTTGAGTATGCATGACAGAAAATTCTACATATTTTCATGTCAGAATCAAGTTTTGTCTTTAGAGTCGGTTCACACTGGGGCGACTTGGGATCCGACTTGAGGTCGCCTCAAGTCGTCCCAAGTCGCGCTGTCGAGAAAAACAATGTAAGTGAATGGGAGCGATGTTAATAGACACTACTCAAGTTGCTCCGACTTCAGAAGAGGTTCCTGTACTACTTCAATCCGACTTGTAGGCGATTTGTACCCATTGATTTCAATGGAAGTCGCCTCCAAGTCTGATCCAAGTCTGATCCAAGTCTTAACTGAAGCGACTTTCCAGGAAGACAACATACATTTCTCAGGCAAACCTCTCCCTCCCCTCCCTCCCCTAGAGCTGATTGTTGTTTGATTGGCCACTGGAAAGTCTCCTGTCCTGGAGACGACTTCAAGTCGTGTTGTAAATCGCCCCAGATCGCCCTGTGGTTCATGCTTAAGTCGTGTCGGAGTCGCCTCTGAAAGTCGCGCTGGAAGTCGTGTCTCCCCAGTGTGAACCGACTCTTAGCCACCTGCGTTCTAAATGTTTTCTTTTTGTTTTTAAAGACAAAAGTTTTCCTGTATGCCAAGGACGAGATTTAGTCAGGCGTGGCCGATTATTTGATGTTTGTAATGGGGCAACACTATTAAGGCATAGTTTTATTTTTAAATCAAATTGATTCAAGGCTTCCTCCACTTGTAGAATCTCAATTTCTGGATTGTCTAGTTGTTGATGGACACTAGAAAATGCAGCTATTTGTAAAGGTGTTAGTTGATATGCTGTATTGAAATTTTCCAAGGTGACATCCTTTAGATTTCTATACGGATTAGACATAGTCATAGAAGGGTAGATTCAGATAGGTTACGCGGATCTAAAGATCCGCTAACCTATCTGATTTACGTTACGCCGCCGCAAGTTTTTGAGGCAAGTGCTTTATTCAGAAAACACTTGCCTGTAAACTTGCGGAGGCGTATCGTAAATCCCCCGGCAGATACCTGTCTTTAGACAGGTACCTACACCTCCCTCCCCCCTGAAAGGTGTCAAATGTGACACCGGAGGGGGGGAGGGTTCCGATTCGCGGGAGTGGAGGTGGAGGGTGGAGCTCCGCTTTAAGGTGTTGAACAAAATTTGCATTGGATATGTCATTCAAAAATTCTATGGCTTTCTGATCCTTAGGATCGTCAAGCCAAAGATTTACATCTCCCAGGACGAGAATGTTAGAGTAGTCCAGAGAGGTTTTTAAATTAAAATTAAATTGAATGATGCATTATAGCCTGGCGGACGATAAATCAATAAAACAAAAAGTGAGGATGTAGGATTGATACAACATTTTACCAATATAGATTCAAAATTTGTAGTCTCCTGTATATATAGTTTAGAGCATTTTAATAATAAATTGTCATATATGACGCCTAAGCCCCCCCCTTTTTTTATGAAGGCGGTTTTTTAACCACTTCCATACTGGGCACTTAAACACCCTCCTGACCAGACCAATTTTCAGCTTTCAGCGCTCTCACACTTTGAATGACAATTACTCATGCAACACTGTACCCAAATGATTTTTTTTGTCCTTTTCCCCCCACAAATAGAGCTTTCTTTTGGTGGTATTTCATCACCTCTGCGGTTTTTATTTTTTGCGCTATTAATGAAAAAAGACCGAAAATTTGGGGAAAAAATGTTTTTTTCTTAGTTTCTGTGATAAAATGTTGCAAATTATTAATTTTTCTTCATACATTTTGGCCACAATTTATACT